>NC_066584.1:14593978-14733036 GCF_024323335.1 Lathyrus oleraceus
GTTGACTTTTCTGGTTGACAGATGATTTGAACATGCACAAATAATTTTGAGCCTCAACCACTTGATGAAATGGCTCCAAAATGAAACCCTAGCTTTTAAAAGCTCAATAAAATGATCATGTGATCCACACCATCACCAAATACCTCATCTCCTTAAAGATCCCTGACTGGTAGAATAACATTGATTAGGGTTGACCAGAGGTCAAAACCCTAATCCCAAAGAACATGATCAGGAACAATGAACCCCTTGAGGATGATAAGACCATGATGATAGTGACATATCCTTTCAACCAAGATAATACTCAACCTCCTTGAGGAACCAATAAAACCCTAATTGAAGAGCAACCCTCAGATGATTGATCAATTCAATAAGACCCTCAGGCATGAATCTCTCAACCTCTCTATCTTCTGAGAAAGACTTAGGAGGATGACTTGCTTGTTTTCACATGATATGCAATATGCAATGACTAATGTACTACAAAATGAAATGCAATATGCTAAGCTAGTCCCAAGAGAGGAGGGCAAATTTTGAGGTGTTACAATGGTGTTGTCGAACTATGAAGGAAAAGTAGGAACCACTATGGGCGTTATCCAGGTGGATTTGACTGTTGGAACCATAACAAGGCCAACAATGTTCATGGTCATTACTTCAAGGGAGAATTACAACTTACTACTTGGAAGGGAGTGGATTCATGGTGTAGGAGTCGTACCTTCTTCAATGCATCAGCGAATAGCCATCTGGAGATCAAACGGGATTGTCGAAAACATTGAAGCTGATCAAAGTTATTTCGTGACAGAACTGAACAATGTCAACAGTCGAAGTTTCGACAAGAACCGGGCTCACATACCTCCGTGCAGCCCATCCGAGTTCGACCTAAAAGCAACAGACAACACCTACTGCTCCATGTACCTTCATCCTACACATGGTTTTCAGTGGGACAAAGAAGTAATTGGCGAATCAAACTACATGTGGGGAACTACTCATATAGCGTCAACAGGATAGGGAAGCGAATTTGATGATGATGAGTAAAGAATCAGCGCTCGAAAGAATTACGGCTTACATAGCCGAAAACAAACTCAAAGAGGCCCTTGAGGCCAAAGTAAAATATATGGCTGTCGAAGCCAACAAAGAAAATTCCAACGAACAATGTCCCCAAAGAGACGTTGCAGAAGATCATGATAACAACCAGATGGGCGAATGACAACACCAAAAGCTTGACGCCATTTATGATGACGAACCTCTGGGGTTCGAAAAAGATCCAGTGTCAACTAACGTGAAGATGGTGGCGCAGGATCCATTAGAAGAAATAAATTTAGGACTGGGGGCATAAAGTAGACCAAAACATAAGCGCAAAGATGGACCCCCAGTTCAAAGTCGAAATAGTCCAGTTGCTGAAAGAGTTCAAAGACTGCTTCGCATGGGATTACGACGAGATGCCTGGTTTAGATAGAAGTTTGGTCGAATTGCAGCTGCCAATAATGAAAGGAAAGAAGCCAGTAAAGCAGACTCCAAGACGCTTCGCACCAGAGATTCTGTCGAAAATAAAAGAAGAAGTCGAAAGACTTCTAAAATGCAAGTTCATCCGCACAACCAGGTATGTCGAATGGATTACAAAAATAGTTCCTGTAATTAAGAAAAATGGCAAACTTAGGGTATGCATTGATTTTCAAGACTTAAATTCAGCTACCCCAAAGGATGAATATCCTATGCCAGTGGAAGAAATGCTTATAGATTCTGCAGCAGGCCACGAGTATTTAAGTATGCTAGATGGATACTCTGGCTATAATCAAATTTTTATCGCTGAAGAAGATGTTCCTAAAACAGCTTTCCGTTGTCCTGGAGCAATAGGAATGTAAGAATGGGTAGTAATGCCCTTTGGTTTAAAAAATGCTGGAGCAACTTACCAATGGGCTATGAATTCCATTTTTCATGACTTTATTGAAACTTTCATGCAAGTGTACATTGACGATATTGTGATCAAGTCTATTTCAGGGAAAAGTCATATAGACCATCTTTGACAATCCTTTGAAAGGATGACGATGTTTGGTTTAAAAATGAATCCCCTTAAATGTGCTTTTGGTGTGCAGGCGGGTGATTTCTTAGGTTTTGTGGTCCACAAGAAGGGGATCGAAATAAATGAAAACAAAGCCAAAGCCATAATGGAGGCGAAAGCGCCATCAACGAAAAAGGGGTTGCAGTCTCTGCTGGGGAAAATCAACTTTCTCATAAGGTTTATCTCCAACCTTAGTGGAAAAACGCAAGCCTTCTCTCCTCTACTTAGACTAAAGAAGGAAGACTTTGCATGGGGGCAAGAACAACAAGCTGTCTTCGACAAAATCAAGGAATACCTGGCTAGTCCTCCAATTCTAATATCTCCTTGTAGAAAAAGAAGTATGAGATTGTACATTTAGGCACCAGACAAAACATTAGGAAGTATGTTGTGCCAAGAAGATGAGAATGGCGTCGAAAGGGCCATCTATTATCTCAGTAGAGTCCTAAATGATGCTGAAACTAGATATAGTATTATAGAAAAACTATGTTTATGTGTATATTTCTCTTGTATGAAATTAAAGCATTATATAAAGCCTGTTGATGTGTACATTTCTTCTCATTTCGACGTAATAAAATACATGTTATCTATATCTATTTTACGTAGTCGAATCAGAAAATGGGCTTTAGCATTGACAGAATATTCCTTGAAATATTTGCCTTTAAAGGTTGTGAAAGGACAAGTGGTTGCTGATTTTATAGTTGACCACTCTATAGATGAAAATGTAGAGTACATCGAATTAGAACCATGGAAACTGTATTTCGACGGTTCTAGTCATAAGAGTCGAACTGTTGTTGGGATGTTGATTATTTCTCCTGACAGAATTCCAACAAAATTCAAGTACAAAGTTGAAAGTCTGTGTTCAAATAATGAATCAGAATATGAAGCTTTGATTGCTGGACTTGAAATATTGTTGAAATTGGGGGCAACAAGAGTCTAAATAATGGGTGACTCTGAACTGGTGATAAAGCAGTTGACTAAAGAATATAAATGTGTGAAAGAAAATTTAGTCATGTACTTTGTAATAGCCAATAGACTTCTCAAGGAATTCGACAATGTGGCCTTTAGGCACATTCCCAGGGTGGAGAATCAAGAGGAAAATGACCTTGCTCAACTTGCGTCTGGATACAAAGTGTCGAAGGAAAAGTTAGAAAAGGCTATTGAAGTCAGAGGAAGAGTCATATCTACCAAATTGTCCCCATCAGATTTGGAGTCAATAAGATTAGGATATGGTGACGAAGAAAATTTTGAGATATTCAATATAGATGATTCAGGAATTGAAGACTGGAGAAAGCCCATCAAGGATTATCTACAAGACCCAAATCAAAAAGCCGAAAGAAAGGTAAAATACAGAGCTTTAAGTTATGTACTTTTTGGAAACGAATTGTTCAAAAAGACTGTAGAAGGAGTCTTGTTGAAATGCTTAGGTGAAGATGAAGCTTACATAGCTTTGTCGAATGTGCACAGTGGGGCATGTGGCGCACACCAAGCAGGTCATAAAATGAAATGGTTATTATTTCGACAAGGAATGTATTGGCCAACAATGCTGAAGGACTGTGTCGAATTTGCAAAAGGTTGTCAGGAATGTCAAGTACATGCAGGCATACCACATGTTCCTGCAAGTGAGTTGCATTCAATTATAAAGCCTTGGCCATTTAGAGGTTGGGCTTTAGACTTGATTGGTGAAATTCGACCAGCCTCTTCAAAAGGGCAAAAGTACATTTTGGTTGGGATAGACTATTTTACTAAGTGGATTGAAGCCATACCATTGGTAAATGTGGATCAAGAAGCAGTTATAGATTTTATCCAAAAGCACATAATTTATAGATTTGGGATACCAGAAACAATAACAACAGATCAAGGATTTGTGTTCACTGGTAAAAATATGCCGAAATTTGCACAAGAAACAGGATTTAACTCCTTACTTCGACACCTTACTATGCTCAAGCCAATGGACAAGTTGAAGCAGCCAACAAGGTAGTGATAAATTTGATCAAAAAGCATGTGGGGAGAAAACCTAAAAACTGGCATAAAACTTTAGATCAAGTTTTGTGGGCTTGTCGAACATCTCCAAAAGAAGCAACGAATTCGACTCCATTTAAGTTGACCTATGGACATGATGCAGTTTTACCAATCGAAATATATTTGCAATCAGTTAGAGTTCAAAGGCATAATGAAATTCCATCAGATATATATTGGAGTATGATGATGGACAAATTAGTTGATTTAGACAAAGAAAGGTTGCGTGCGCTGGATCTAATAAAGAGACAAAAAGAAAGAGTCGAAAAGTTTTACAATAAGAAAGTAAAATTCAAGACCTTTTTAATTGGTGATCTTGTATGGAAAGTGTCATACGGTGAACTGACTTTTTGTGTTTTACTTTGGAAAGCAAATGTCGCGGATAGCAAGAGTCGCCACCGACTTTTCTTTTATCCAATAAGGAAAGGTGGAAAAGAACAGGAAAGACCTTAATTAGATTTTGGGTTCGGGAGGTACATTATACAAAGGGAAGGTGTTAGCACCCTTTGTATCCATGGTTGTCCATGGGCTCTTAATTGCTTGATCACTTATGTTTGTCTGAAAAAAGTGTTTATGAATTGCTTAGAAAATGTTTTGAAAGGAGAGTTTAACTTTGTAATGATTCTTGTACGAATGTATACAAAGTATTTATCTCGTTTAATTTTGAAAGCGGTTTAGAAAAATATAACTTGGCAATGATTCTGGTGCGAATGTATACCAAGTGGTGATTTTCTAGTATTTGCAAAGTATGATGTATGAAAAATGTTTTAGGTTGTGGGTCAGCAATTAAGAGTTATACCCACCCAAGGTCTTTATGGGCATTTCCTATCCTTATGAGGGTAAAACTGTCCTTACTATTGAGAAGTAAGTAGTCTTATCCCTTTGGATGTAAAGGGACATCGTAGGGTCATCGTTTGGTCATTGAAGGCAACATTTGTAAGGATACCTTAGCATTCGGAGGGACGATCATCATTTAACCGTAAGCTACACCGAAGGGTCATCGAGGGACAAAATCATATATTCGAAGGCAACATCCGAGGGACTATGATTTATTTTATGATGATTTAATCGAAGGGTCTTTGCCAAGTATATCCCCACATTCGCGGGACATGACCGTTATACCGTAATACCGTAGGGCAACAAAGAGAGGTCCAAGATCACATATTCGAAGGCCATATTTTACAATCAATTAGGTAATTAGGATGAATCTCCACATCAAAATTAATACATTAAGATCAATTAAGCAATTTAGGGTGGATCTTTGCCATAAAATTAATACATTAAAATCAATTGAGTAATTCAGGGTGAATCTCTACAAGGGTATCCCACAAATGAAGTGGAATACCTAACAAGCCATCTTTTCCTGGGATATGTGAACCTTTACAAAACTCAACAAAACATGTCAGAACACCAAATCAGGGTGCAATCGAGGATTACACCACAAAGCAAAGATAACCACAGTAAATAGGGTCGGGTAAATGATGCATGGCTAGGATAAAACATGAGTGAAAAATCAGAACAGAAAAGTCAGCAACTGTCATGTTCGCTCCTGCCTCGCCTAGCGAAGGCTTAGCGAATACTCGCTGCCTGCTCGCTTAGCGATGTGCTAGCGAGCAGCTGCGGGTTCTGGTTTTGATATCAGTACAATTTCAACCAATTTTATGCCTTATGGCTTTCATTGCAGCAACTATATGGTTAATCATTCAAGATATTCAAGTAAACATTAAAATTCACATGCCAACCTTAAGATATTTTCATAAATTTAATCATAATGCCATATGCAAATTAAGAACATAAGGCGGTAATAGCAATGCAAACCTGTTTGCAAGTTGAATTGCGACCTTGGATTGGCAAATCGGATGGACTTGGGCAGAGATAACTTTGATGCCGCCGAGTTCCTTCAGGGTTTGCCTCCCGTGAGTGTTAGGGCTTGCTTACTAGGGTTCTCCTTTCTCCGTTTTCGTTCCCCCCTCGTTCTGACTGAAGCTTGGCTATTTATAATGCTCTTGTTGTGACCTAATGGGCTCAGAATGAAGCCCAGAAATTCTGATATTTGCAAGCTTCGCTAGGCGAGTATTGTAGCGAAGGGTTCGCTAGGCGAAGGATTTGCTCGCCTAGCGAGCAGGCCATCTGTGACCTAATGGGCTCAGAATGAAGCCCAATAATTCTGGTATTCGCAAGCTTCGCTAGGCGAAGGAGTTGCTCGCCTAGCGAGCAAGCTAGTTTGGGCCTTTTCCTAGATTGGGCCTGTTGTGAGCTGGGCTTTTGTTCCTTTAAGGTCAATGCCTTGAAAAATGCCTTGTAATATGAACGGGCAAATTTTGGGGTATGACAGCTGCCCCTGTTCAATATTCTTGAACCGAGAGAGTTAGACTGGTGTGTACGCCATTCGTGATCGGGAGGTGGGAGATTATTGAACACTAGAATGCCCCCAAAAATTTGCGCTTGTTAATCGAAAATTGGTCTTGATGGAGATGGGCTTAAAGATGCCATCCAGGAAGTTTGATGATGAGAGCTTCAGATTGTGTCGTACGTTAGACGATATCTGAAGACATGAGTGTCATACCGGGTCATACGCTAGACCGTATAGTGAGTCATCCATTAGGCTGTCGACTTCGCTGGGGAGTCGGAGTGTGTTATATGCTGCTGGGGATAAAGGATCAGAATGGATCATACGCTAGACCGTATCTGAATAGTAGAGTGAGTTGTTCATTAGGCGGGTGACTTCACTGGGGATGAAAGATCGGAATGGATCATACACTAGATCGTATCTGAGTTGCAGAATAACCCGTCCGTTAGGCTGTTTCTGATGACGAAAGGGGTAGTCATATGCTAGACTACACTTTAGAAATGTACCGTACGCTAGGTAGCATCTGAGGGAATGAACATCCTAACGGGTCGTACACTAGACCGTCTCTGAGCAGAATGAGCCGTCCGTTAGGCTGAATCTGATGATGAAAGGGGTAGTCATATGCTAGACTACGCTTCAGAAATGTACCGTACACTAGGTAGCATCTGAGGAGATGAAGGTCTAACTGAGTCGTACATTAGACCGTATTTGAGCAGAATGAGCCGTCCGTTAGGCTGAATCGGATGATGAAAGAGGTAGTCGTATGCTAGACTACGCTTCAGAAATGTATCGTACGCTAGGTAGCATATGAGGACTTGAAGGTCTAACTGGGTCGTACATTAGACCGTATTGGAGTAGTTGAAGGTCAGAACGGATCGTACGCTAGATCGCATCTGAGTTGAAGGAGTCATGTGTTGAGCTGAATCAGAATGAAACGTACGCTAGGCTATATCTGATAATATTTGCTGTATGTTGTATTTGCAATGAATATCTAAGGTGTAGTCGAATCTTGAATGTAATTGATAAAGATGTCCGTCTGAATGGACCTTTGTTTTGACTGTATCAGGAGGATAATTAACCTGAAAAATAAAGTTAGTTTCATGCTATGTCATGATGCATGAGATGTTTTATGCTTATGAAAATAAATGCGAACAATGTATGCATGCGTATGCTGTGAAATGATGTAATGAATGAATTATGCATCTGAAAAGTTCTTCCCGAGGACTCTATTGGGGAAATAAATCTCAGTCTTCTGGTTGGAGATACTGGTATCGGTGATCCTTTCTTAGCTAGGGATACTTGATTTCTGTCTGATGGTGGAAATACTTAACAGAAGCCTGGCTGAGGGTGGAAGAGATGACCAATTTGTCTAGTAATGCCAATTGCTTCTGGGGAATAACTGGCTTTGCTGGGGAATAGAATTAGCAACGGATTCATTGGAAAGCATGGTTAGACCTTCTCCTCGATCCTGAAGTCTTTCGTAATTGCTACTTCTATTTTATGCATGCATTTTTGGTAAACATCGATCATATTCACATGCACATATCAATTCAAATTAAATCAATGGACTTTTATGCAAGCAAAACAGAGAAAGTAAAACAAAACACCTTTTTGGAAATGAAATTGTATTGATTTTTGAAAGAGGGCCTATAGACAGGCAATTTTGTGTACAAGGAGACAGAAATCCTAGTAAGAGGAAATTGCCAAGAAAACGAAGAGAAAGCTATGCAGAAAAAGTCCTATTGATTCTAATTCTGCTACTGTCATTATGTCTTCAAGCATCTCATCTCCTGCTGTCGGATAGAAGTGATTGGCTTGTTCAGTCCCTTTGACTTGGGTGAAGCTGACCGAGAACGGGACATAGTCATACGCTTTAATCCCTAATTTTTGCCTGGACCGCCTTTTCAGGTTTTCAGTCCACCAGGATACCCTTTTTTGCCCAAGCCGCCTTTTCAGGTTTTCGACTTGCCGGGTGTACATGCGTAGTATTTTTCAACTATGTCCGTGTTCACGGGATGCGGGGACTCTTCGTCATCCACTGTAACAAGCATCATGGCTCCACCAGAGAATACCTTATTAACTACAAATGGCTCTTCGTATGCGGGAGTCCATTTGCCTCTAGAATCACCTTGTGGTAGAATGATACGCTTTATTACCAAGTCGCCACTTCGGAATTATGGTGTTTTATTTTGAACTGCGTGCAGAGTTCAGTAATCATTTGGTTGTTCAAATTAGCACCATTATCAGTGATAGCTCTTTCAGGAGACAACAGGTTTCTCAAATAGATATTTGATAAGATCCATCTTAGAAATCAATAAAGCGGTACGATTCAACATATACTGTCTTAGTCGGCGAGCAGCCCAGGCCAAAGCACAGCAAGCTTTCTCGAGCTGTGAGTATCTTGTTTCACAGTCGGTACCTTTTTGCTAAGGTGGTATATTGCATGCTCTTTTCGACCAGATTCGTCATGTTGCCCCAACACACACCCTATTGAATTTTCTAACACGGTCAAATACATGATTAGATGTCTTCTTTCAACTGGTGGCATCAGAATTGGAGGTTCTTGGAGATACTTCTTGATTTTGTCTCGGTAATTTGGAGATGGATTCGCAAGTAGCGGTCAAATGGGAGTTAAATCGGGCGACGTGGTCCAGATTTACGATTTCGATCGATGCCCCATGCGGCTGAATAGTCTTCTCTTCTTGCAGTAGTCTGGCAAGCTCTCCAGGTACTTCACAATCTTCCTCACTTCCATCCTCGACTTGGTAGATCGGATTTTCAAAGTCATAATGAACAGTAGCAGAGTTATTACCAACAGGATCCAGAGTGGATATGGATCGACAAATTGTTACGTGAGTGTGTGCAAGAAAACATAGCTTGTTTGAAAAATGACAGGAAAGATAAAGAGCGCAATATTTGAATGCAAAAAGGTCCGTTGATTTATTGAATATGAATGTGCTTATGAAAATGACAAAACCTTTAACAAAATTTAATACATTAAAATAAGCAATAACAATTACTCCTGACTAAAGGAAATCGGGATAGTGTCTTCAGCCTTCCAATTGGAGTCTGTCACCAATTGTTGGGAAAATCCAGCTATCCAAGTCATAATCGTTATCAGTATCTTCCACAGCATTGACAGTCTCGTCATGATTAGGCAGAGGAGCAATGATGACATTAGGAGTCTCCGGAGGATCAGAGGTAGCCGCCTGTATCTTTCCACTTCGAATGCCGCTTTCAACATGTTCACCTGTTAATATAAGTTCAGTGAAACCCAATGAGGAACTCCTCAATAGATGGCTGTAGAATGGGCCAGTCAGTGTGCTCATGAACATGTCTACTAACTCTCGGTCAGTCATAGGGGGTTTGACTCTGCCAGCCAGATCTCTCCATTTTTGAGCATATTCTTTGAAGCTTTCTTTAGAGCCCATAGTCATATTCTGCAACTGTAGCCGAGTAGGCGCTAATTCAGAATTATACTGGTAATGCTTGTAGAAAGCTGTCGCTAAGTCAGTCCAGGTGTGGATGTCAGAGCTCTCGAGCTGATAGTACCATTCTAACTGTGTGCCAGACAGACTCTCTTGGAAGAAATGGATCCATAGTTTCCTATTAGTGGTATACGGCTGAATCTTTCTCACATAAGCTCTCAGATGCATCTGAGGACAAGATGCCCCATCATACTTAGTGAAAGTGGGGATCTTGAATTTGCGAGGAATGACCACATCAGAGACCAGTCCCAAGCTTTCAAAATCCAGACCGGGCGCCTTTTGACCCTCCATAGCTAGCATGCGTTCTTCCAGCAAGTTATACTTATCATCTTTTGGAGAGTACTGTTCATTTTCATAATCTTCATCGTCGTCCTCATGGTTGAAGAGATCAACATTCTTCTCCTCCGAATCATTCTCTGTCTCCTCTTCTTGATCCTTCGGAATTCTAATCTTGACTCCTGCAGCCTGTCCCTTAAGCCTTCTTCCCGGGTTAATGTAACTCACAGGTTTCTTGTCCTTTTTCTTCTCGAGCAAGAGAGCCTTCAGTTCCTCCTGCCCCTTGGATAAGTTCAAGATCATCTCCTGGAGTTGAGCATTCTGAGCATGGAGATCTTTGACAGTTTGTTCGAGGTCCATTTTTCTGTTTGGAGGAAAACCGTGAGAACATTGATCCCTTTAGAGTACCTGTTATGCAATGTGATGTTATGCTATGCCATGTATGAAATGTTTTCCATGTTTTAAAGTCCTTGAAATGGTTAGTACAATGTCATGATGTCATGATGTTATGATGTTATGATGTTATGATGTTATGATGTTATGATGTTATGATGTTATGTAAATAACAAGCACAAGCAAGTCACACAACAATCATTCCTAAGTTTTGAGGCTTGCATGAGTTCCATAGGTAAGTACCCTCCCCACTGAAGTTTGGTTGGTTCAACCTGTCCTAGAATAGTAACCGGGTTCTAGAAGGATCTCAAATCATTGACCTTCCTTTAAGTCCACTTCAGTGCAACACCAAGTGGTTGACCGAAGCTTCCCTAAAGTCCAATCTCAAAGAGTGTAGTATCGAGTCTCAACCAACCTCAGTCGGAACCGAAGTCAGTTATCTCACTACTTTCTAATGGCTAGGATGAGTCAATTAGGGTTCTAAAGGTCTGGTTAATGTTTTGATGACACCACGCGGAAGCCAAATTTTTCCTCAAGTAAACATGAGGAACATCAGGACATCCAAAGTGTCACATTAACCGTAGCCATCATTTTAACCATTCCAGTATACGCCGGATAGTCGCGATGATCTATTGCTACTTACCTAAGGTACACTAGATCCGGGTGTAGGATCTTTCACTCAAGCATAAAATACCCAAGCAATCCCTTAAAAGTAAATCAGACAATTTGAATAAGTGATCTTGTTTTTAAGGTAACCTCTCTTTTTAAGGGTCCCCAGCAGAGTCGCCAGTTCTGTCATACGGTGAACTGACTTTTTTGTGTTTTGCTTTGGAAAGCAAATGTCGCGGATAGCAAGAGTCGCCACCGACTTTTCTTTTATCCAATAAGGAAAGGTGGAAAAGAACAGGAAAGACCTTAATTAGATTTTGGGTTCGGGAGGTACATTATACAAAGGGAAGGTGTTAGCACCCTTTGTATCCATGGTTGTCCATGGGCTCTTAATTGCTTGATCACTTATGTTTGTCTGAAAAAAGTGTTTGTGAATTGCTTAGAAAATGTTTTGAAAGGAGAGTTTAACTTTGTAATGATTCTTGTACGAATGTATACAAAGTATTTATCTCGTTTAATTTTGAAAGCGGTTTAGAAAAATATAACTTGGCAATGATTCTGGTGCGAATGTATACCAAGTGGTGATTTTCTAGTATTTGCAAAGTATGATGTATGAAAAATGTTTTAGGTTGTGGGTCAGCAATTAAGAGTTATACCCACCCAAGGTCTTTATGGGCATTTCCTATCCTTATGAGGGTAAAACTGTCCTTACTATTGAGAAGTAAGTAGTCTTATCCCTTTGGATGTAAAGGGACATCGTAGGGTCATCGTTTGGTCATTGAAGGCAACATTTATAAGGATACCTTAGCATTCGGAGGGACGATCATCATTTAACCGTAAGCTACACCGAAGGGTCATCGAGGGACAAAATCATATATTCGAAGGCAACATCCGAGGGACTATGATTTATTTTATGATGATTTAATCGAAGGGTCTTTGCCAAGTATATCCCCACATTCGCGGGACATGACCGTTATACCGTAATACCGTAGGGCAACAAAGAGAGGTCCAAGATCACATATTCGAAGGCCATATTTTACAATCAATTAGGTAATTAGGATGAATCTCCACATCAAAATTAATACATTAAGATCAATTAAGCAATTTAGGGTGGATCTTTGCCATAAAATTAATACATTAAAATCAATTGAGTAATTCAGGGTGAATCTCCACAAGGGTATCCCACAAATGAAGTGGAATACCTAACAAGCCATCTTTTCCTGGGATATGTGAACCTTTACAAAACTCAACAAAACATGTCAGAACACCAAATCAGGGTGCAATCGAGGATTACACCACAAAGCAAAGATAACCACAGTAAATAGGGTCGGGTAAATGATGCATGGCTAGGATAAAACATGAGTGAAAAATCAGAACAGAAAAGTCAGCAACTGTCACGTTCGCTCCTGCCTCGCCTAGCGAAGGCTTAGCGAATACTCGCTGCCTGCTCGCTTAGCGATGTGCTAGCGAGCAGCTGCGGGTTCTGGTTTTGATATCAGTACAATTTCAACCAATTTTATGCCTTATGGCTTTCATTGCAGCAACTATATGGTTAATCATTCAAGATATTCAAGTAAACATTAAAATTCACATGCCAACCTTAAGATATTTTCATAAATTTAATCATAATGCCATATGCAAATTAAGAACATAAGGCGGTAATAGCAATGCAAACCTGTTTGCAAGTTGAATTGCGACCTTGGATTGGCAAATCGGATGGACTTGGGCAGAGATAACTTTGATGCCGCCGAGTTCCTTCAGGGTTTGCCTCCCGTGAGTGTTAGGGCTTGCTTACTAGGGTTCTCCTTTCTCCGTTTTCGTTCCCCCCTCGTTCTGACTGAAGCTTGGCTATTTATAATGCTCTTGTTGTGACCTAATGGGCTCAGAATGAAGCCCAGAAATTCTGATATTCGCAAGCTTCGCTAGGCGAGTATTGTAGCGAAGGGTTCGCTAGGCGAAGGATTTTCTCGCCTAGCGAGCAGGCCATCTGTGATCTAATGGGCTTAGAATGAAGCCCAATAATTCTGGTATTCGCAAGCTTCGCTAGGCGAAGGAGTTGCTCGCCTAGCGAGCAAGCTAGTTTGGGCCTTTTCCTGGATTGGGCCTGTTGTGAGCTGGGCTTTTGTTCCTTTAAGGTCAATGCCTTGAAAAATGCCTTGTAATATGAACGGGCAAATTTTGGGGTATGACAGAAAGTAATCCTTCCTATGGATCGAAAAGATAGATTAATGGGAAAATGGTCTCCTAAGTTGGAAGGACCTTTCCAGATTTTGAAAAGTTTTTCAAATGGCGCGTATGAGATTGAAGAGATAGGAAAAGACGAGAGAATCTTAAAGATAAATGGCAAGTATTTGAAAAAATATAAGCCAATATTGCAAGAAGTAAAAATAGCAGTAGAATAATTGTGAAAATAATTGTGATAGCTTTGCCAAACAAAAATGGCACCAAAGGTATTACAAAGAAAGCCTCAAAGGGCTGAGAATTGTTAAACTAATTCGACTACAATTTGATACTAGCAAAAGCTTCCTTCAATGTGGCAAATTTCTTTTTCTGAAACTGGAGTCGATGATCACAAAGACTTCTGTGGGTAGAGAGAGTCTCAATCTTTTGACTAAGTTGCTAAGCCCTTTCTGCATGTCGAATACTCACCTTCAGTTCGTCGTCAATCTCATTTTGCTTAGGTTGCTGTAAGGATGCTCTGCGCTCTTTCTCTTGGGAGATTTTTTCTTGAAGAACAACTATTTGTTTCTCCCATTTCTGGATATTATCATCACAAGCAGCAACTTCTTTGATATAAGTTTCAGAAAGTTGTTGTAGCTTTGAAACTTCGTCAATCGAAGTAGCAACAACATCCCATTCAGCAACTTGAGTCTTGGATTTTATGGAGATTTGCTGGGAGAGATCTCTTTGACGATGAAGGTCTGCAGTCGCCAAGTCAATGAGGGTCATCAGCTCCATCACAAAATTGCCAACCTCAGCAGAAATTTCCAAGACGTTTATTTGTTTCAAAATCTTCTTGAGTTCAATATGAGCAGTAGCGTTTTCTTCTAAAACTTTGAACAAATCAACATCAAGGATTTTCGTCTTAATATTGGTCAAGATGTTGTCAAGAGATGGCGCTTCAGAAGTGGCCCCAGAGGTAGTCGAACTGCTTTGCGAAGAATCTTGAAAATTGTGACGAGCGCTAAGCATGGCCTTCAGATATTCTAAGGGTCTCTGCACCTTGAGACTCTCAAGCTCTTAGCGAGAGAAACCAGTCGAACCAGTTGATATGGCACTTCCTTTGGTCTGGTCTAGAGAGGGTTGAGTGCTTCGCCCTAAAGTTTGCTCAACATCTGGTTATTTCGACTGGTCATCCTCATCTTTAGCAGTTTCTTCTTCATGGTCATCTTCGACCCCAGTTTCCATGTTAGTGTCATCGCCCTTATTTGCAGCATTTAATCCTGGATGAGGAGGAGAATCGTCTTCAGAAGCTTCACTCATTGTAGCGTCGAATTCTGCTACAGTCTGCTTGTCATGATCATTTTTGGGGATATCTTCTTCTTGGACTGTCTCTTCCAGAGTTTTCTCAGGTTCAGGATTCATTTTTGTCTGCGCCATCTCCATTGTTGATCCTTTTGTCGAATCCTTCGGAGAAGTGGACGTCGAGCTGACAGTTTTGAGAGCAGAACCACTATCAGGTTTTGATTTGTTTTTATCTGTAGATTTTCCTTCGACAGCCAATTGTTTCTGAAAATAATTCTAAGCTAGAAGAAAGAAATGCAATGAAGATGAACATAGATAGTCGAAATAAGGACTTACCTCAGGAATCTCAGTATTAAAACTAGATTTCCCACTCTCTGTATCTTTCAAATGAAGTTTGGCAGTTGGAGTACTTGAAGAATCTTTTTTAGCTGACTTAACAGTGGATCTTTGGGAAGAGACCCTCTTGTTTTTTGTCTTCTTCTGAGGAGGGGGGTTTGGCTCTGGAGATTCATCACCAGATTCTTCATTGGGAACTTTCTCCTCTTATTTCTTTCTTTTTTGGACTGGTGGGGGCTTTCGACTTACCTAGTCATGCAAACCAAAGCCGGTTAATTTCTTAAAAGGAAAAAGAATAAATGAAAAGGGGGAGGTTTGTACCTTTGTCGAAGGTTTCTTAGCAACACCTGGTGACGCTTCGACGAAAGTTTTCTTGGTAGGGATTTTTACGGCTAAGGAAAGAAAGGAAAATTAGAAACAAATATTAGAAATACATGATAATACAGTTAGAATAACAAAAGGAAAATCGTGTTTTCTGTCAACACCTTCAAGAATGGGACTTTCCACGCGAACGTGTTCTATTCCAATATGAAGGTCTCCTTGGTAATCGTCCAGATGATACTTAGTCGGAACCACACGCTCAGCAGGTTTTTTGTAATATTGACGAAGAAGTTTCATATAGTCCCCACAAACGAACCAATATGGAAATGGAGGGCTTAATGCCACGCCAAACTCAGCAGTTGGTAGAGGAGGAAATTTTGGTGGATGACAGCTGAAAGCCAGGTCATAGCGCGCTTCTGTTCGAACATGTGAAGGCAATGACAATTTTTCAAACCTCTCCGTCAATTTATGTTTTAAAGTTACTGCTGCTTCGCGTATGGTTAGACTAAGATCATCAGGTCTATACGCGGTTTCAAAATATTTTTGAAATTTTTGTATTTCTTTAATGTGTCTTTGAATACCTTTTTTGGTTCGATCCTGCACGAAAGCAAAAGCATTTGTTAAATGTGTGGTGAAGGCTGTTACGTCAAAAAATCTGGTAGAATAATAATCCTTCCACCACTCATCAAACTCAGGAGTACAGAGAAAAGATGGTCGAAAGATCACTGGTCGAATATCGAGAGAATCATCAGTTAGCTTCTTCAATAACTCTTTGCTCTTATCTTCATTATGGAGGGAGTTGTAAAAAACGATAGATCCTTTCTTTGGGAAGATGGGTCGAGGTTTTATTTGGATCAAGCCAAACTGTCCAGCAACGAGATTAGGTTGGTAGACTATCAAAGCTATTTGGGTTTTGGTTACGTTAAGATGGGAAAAAAGGAGCCTGGGGGTTAAAAATGATTCCCAAACATCCAAAAATATATTCTCATCCTTCTGCATTTCCAAGGGCAGTTGTTGGGTAAACCATTCAGGTCCAATTTTTCTACTAGCAAAGGGTACCATGGTCGAAGTAAAATGATACCTTTTGGCAAACATCATGACATAACCGTTGAAAGCTTGTCGAAGGCTAATTCCTTCATCAGTTGGCGTTAGTTGCACCAACCTAGGCCATTCGACAGTCCTGTCTTTCACTTTTTCTTCGTTCACTTCGTGTTTTACAGTAAGAGAAGCTTCAAAGGTGGCATTGAGCCATAATTGTAAAAGTCAGAAAGGTCCTAACAAATTGATTTTACCATTGTCTTTGATGGTTTTCAAAAAATTTACACTATCACTCAAGGATTCGTAAAGATTCGCCAAAATCATTTCACTTAAGCATAGTTTGGTTCCTGCGTGAAGCTGATTGGCCATAGTGATGAATCTTTTGGCAACTTGGAGGGAACGAGAGCAAAACATATTTTGTTAGCCATAGAGTCAAAAAGGCTATATGTTCGACATTCGAGACTTCTGTGGTATCCTTGTCATGATAATGAGACATGAATAAAGAGTATGGAGCAAAGCTAGTGTCGAAAGCTATAGAATCTTCATTTAGGTTGGTGGGGTCGAAATCTATCCCATTGGGGCGAGGGCCAACGATGGATGCTGCGTCGAAGAGAGTGGGTGTGACCATCCCACAATGAAGGTGAAAAGTGTTATAGGTACTGTCCCAAAAATAGAGGGAAGCTAAAAGCATATTGGGGAAAATGTTGGGTCCTACTCTCGACAATTGAATGAGGTCGAAAATACCTATTTCCTTCCAGAAACCTCCTTTAATCCTTTCAACCTTATCTAGCCAGGATAAATAGTCTGAAGGGTCTTTCGACCATGGACAAGTTCTAGAGATCCTAGCATAATTCAAATAAGTTAAATTCAACTCTCCATCATCAGTCGAACTTTGTGGGTCAATTTGTTCTACAGTTTTCTCTTGAGGTTGAGGTTTTACTCCAGCACCTATGGGTTTGGTACGGAAATAGGTGGGAAAAAATTCTTTCAGACGATCTGGTTTAATATCTGGATTGGGGAGTGGACCTAACATAGCGTGACAAATATCAGAAACAAGAACAGGAATTAATACCTGGGATTTGTAGATACATTCCTTCTCTCTCATTGGGAGGTTCAGGAACGTATTGTTGGTTTCCAACAGTCATTGGTCCATTCAACTCGTGCGCAGGATGAAGAGTTGAATCTTGGGTCTTCTTGGAGTGTTTGCTGCTGGAAGATTTTGGAGGAGCCATTGTTGAGAAGAACAAATAAATTTTTTCAGGAAAGTTGAAAGTATGAAAATGGGTATGAAGAAGAAAGTTTGAAGCGTGAAAAAGTTTCAGAGAAAATAGGTTGTGAGTATTTATAAGGGAAGATGATAAAAACGTTTGAGTTTTTGATGATAATCGTGGGACACGTGGCTGAATCACAACGGTGATGATGAAGATGTGAAAGTTGAAAAAGGCCATGATGTTAGGTTTAGGAAATGATGGGGGTAAGGTCTAAACGTGGGCTAGACATGACGTTTTCTGAAAAAGTGTAATGATGAATCTGTTTGGGAACTTGAGATTATAAAAGCTTGGGAAACAGTGGAATTAAATGACATGGCATCGAAATATTGGTTGACAACAAATGATTGTTTCTCCAGAGTAGTCGAAACATCTTTGTTGGGGGACAATTTGTATACATGTATTTTTGACGCCATGAAATTAATAAGCAGAATAGTGTTTTCGACAAATGGAGATGCTTGCAAAAAGAAAAACTGGAAATATATACTTGAAGAGCATTTTCAACAGTTTAGTTGATAAGTGTTTTCGACACTTCGACAGATTGGTGGTTTGATATTTCGACAAAAGAAGATGTCTGCAGATGAAAAGACGTCTTCGACAGTATGGATGATGTTATGATATTTCGACAATTCGACAAGTCTGAGGAGACGCGTCGTTTCGACGTAAAGCGGAAATTCAAATTCAAAAAGTTATAACGTTTGGCAGAAGACGCGTGGAAGCACCTGGCGAAAGGAAGTCATACAGAGAGCCAATTTCATAGTTTTAGGATTTATTTGTTAGTGACAATTATTTTTGTTTGTATATAAATAGGATAGTTGTTATCAGAATGGGGGTGTGAAAACTTGTACAAAATTCCTGCAAAATACTCAAAGTACCCGTGTGAGAGAAAAGAGTCTTATCTGGAAAATGTACAGGTGAACAAACACCATTTCTTTAAAGTTTTATCTTATAAGTTTCAAAGTTCTTTACCAATTTTCCTTTACATTTACCAGTCGTTTATCCTTTGCATTTACTTTATGCAATTTATTCTTCGCCATTTATTTTTCGCCATTTATCTTAGTCTTGTTAAGTTTACTTTTACTTAAGCACTTTTAGTCAATATCTTTCGTACATGAAAGACTTAGTAAACCGAATAAAGGATACAAAGGTTGTTCTAAAGAGTTACAAAGTTATTTAAATTTGCACATGTCCTAGGATTTGTATGGTTGATCCTGCAAGTAACCCAATTCAATAAGTTTTGGAAAACCAGAGGTTGTTCGCCAAAATCAACAGCGAACAAAAACCCAAAACTATAAAAGCCTAAAATAGCTAACACCACTAAAATATGTCTAAGTCAAAATCATGTGTGAAGAAACATGCTTCGACACTTCGACATACTAATATAACTCAACACACTAAGTGGTTTGACACTTCCTTGCTTCTGTCGAGCAACCTGCTTCGACACAAGGAATTACAATTAAGCAAAAAACGTGGTGGCGACTCTTGCTTTATGAGTTAAGTTACTCAATAGTTTAATCTCAAATTTTTTACCGCTATACCAACGTAACACTTTCAGTCTACCTATTAAATGGACCATGGTGAGGGGAAGCCTATGAGACATTACAAGATCAACCTATTAAATGGATAATGTGACTGCGTAAAGTTTCAAGCTTTATGTGGTCCTTGTTCACTTTTTATTGCCGCATGTTTCAGTGTACAAAAAAGTTCTTATGAACATTTGTCCAACATTTACAAGGTCGTAAACCTATTTGGAGTTTACAGCAAAAGCTTTTCTGGTGTTACCATACAAGTAATCTTGGCCTATTTATGAAGATCAAATTTTCCATTATTCAAGAATGCATAGGAACAAGAAAGGCCGCAAAGTGAGCACGCGTATTAGAACCGAAATGGACACGAATAATAAATTGGAGAGAAAATATGGGTTGTGTCGTCTTCCCGATCACACACGAAAGTGGTGTCCCAATGTTGGAACTGATACTAATTAATTTTTTATTTCATAGTTAAATGTCAATTTTGGATTATCAGCAAGATTCACATATGTAGGAACCAGTACTAATTAAGTATGTATTTTGTCGTTAAATATCAATTTTAGATTACAAGGATCTTTCATATTTAATATAGATAACAACATTCCAGTTAAAACAAAACGAACACCAACACTTCTAAAGCAAAGACACAAACAACAAATAAAAACACTTAACATTGGAAAATATCTAAGGGTATACAACAATTAAGACAATATCATATGTTCTAGACATCATATCTCTGACATGATTGTCATTCTTAACTAGCAACCAACATCGTTGGATTTCATCATTATCATCTGCAATGGAAATGTACGAAACGAGTATGTCTATTCTTCTAACTCTTTCACTATCGTTAATCTCTCCATCTAACCAAAGATTCAAGTTAGTCTTTAGTTGCTTGAAACTCCAATTATCCCAAAAATGCATCTTCATCGGAGGTTTGAAAAACTGATTCGTGCCACGCCTCTATTTATATCAAATTCCTTACGTTGTTCCAACAAAATAATTGGACGGACACATTATAGATAAATTAAATCAACCGCCAATTGCAGTATCAAACATGTACTTAAATAATAAAAAATATAAATCAACTGCCAATTGCAGTATTAGACATAAACTTAAATAATAAAAAATATAAAATAACTCTCAATTGACAATTACATTACTAGACCTGTACTTAAATAATAAAAAATGAAAATCAACGGTTAATTGCAATACCAAACATGTACTTCGGATGTCAGATGATATTTTTTAATAAAATATAACTTAATTTAAATTAATTAAATGTAATTACATAATTCTGTTATCATATTATTATTTAATTTATTTAATACTAAAATTAATCTATAATGAATTTATTTAATACAAATAAATTTAAATTAATTTATAATCTTATTATATTTGTATAAATAAATATATTTAAGTTATGGCATTTATTTTTTAATTCATTAAAATATATATATATATTTATTGTTAATAGTAAAATAAAATAAAATAAAGCTCAAATTTTGAAGCAACCACCCTTTCATTGGACGGTTGTTTGTAAACTTTAGAAGCAGTCGTCCACTACTGCTTCAGGGACCCATTGGATGGTATTTTGAAATTTTAATTAGAAAAAAATGGTAATAGAGTAAAAATTCTAAAATTTGTACAAACAATTGGAAACCAATACAATATGGAATCAATGAACTATGGGCTTTGACATGTATTTTGATTTATATTTGTTTTCATTTTATAGTGTATTTCGATGAAACATTTTAACTAAGGAAAATAATTTTGTAAGAGTTTAAAATGATTTGATCTAAATTTATCATTTTTATGAAAAATATGGAGAATTATTAAAGAGAAAAAGGAAAAACAACTAATGGATGATATGTATCTCTCCAAATCACACTTTTGACACGACTAATGGATGATATTATATTGTAAATTTTATTGGATGATGGAATAAAATTATTTTAGACCATGCACTATCTATAATTTCATTGTTAAGATGATATAAATTTATGAAGTATTTTATTCACGTTAAATTTAAGAAATTTCAAATGATATAAAAAAGTAAAAAATTAAAAAAATTTCATTCACACTATATAATATGGAAGTTAAATTATTTATTATTAATTTTTTAAATTTTGTAAGATTATCCTCATATTTTATAAAAAATTTAAATTAACCCCCTAAATTTTCAAAAAATTGCAAATAAATTCCTAATAATTTTTAAATTTTACAAATTGATTTCTTTAAATTTTTAATAATTTCAAATTGGTGCTAATTTTTTATACTTTAAATTTGATCCAAACTCTTAATTTTTTTTCTTCTGATTTTGATACAGACTAGTATCTTCGCAAAATAAATTAGATCGGGATTGGTTGCATGTCTAACGGGTTGATTGCATTGATTATGAACAAAAATATGTCACTAAATTAGAAATGATGCTTTTGCATTTTTTCTAAAATATATATATCAATTAATTTTATCGAGACTTTTTTTTAAAAAAAAATTTATTCAAATAATTCACTTTTTAAAATATATTCTTAAAATAATCTATATTTTCACGTTATTCCCAAACTAATCAATTTAAAAAAAAAAAGAACGCAATGATAGTATCAGGAGAATTAGCGATTGCATCTAAAATTACAATGGTGACGACAATTGAATTAATGTTTGTATATGATATTGTCAATCTAATTGACGCTAGTGTGTATCCTTTCAAAGGTAGCGTCAATTCATCTGACGCCAATATGTATTATATTTTTTTATAAAAACAATAGATTATATAAAAAATAATATAATAAAAATTGATATTTAATTTAAATCATGTTTACATATGAAAACAAAATTAACACTAACAAGGACAACCAGGATGGTCATACCGACCACCGGTATCACACCCCCTAGCTACCCTTGTTGTCCTTGTTGTTGATTCACCCCAGTGTTTGAGGATTTGAGGTCTCGGGAATATCATCATCACCAAAATCTCTAAGAAATTCTTCCATTACTAAGAAGTCTTGCGTATGGAATGACACACTGCTGTAACTGAGTTTGTGGTCCATGCCATAGTAGTTAGGTTGTGTTTATGAGGTTATTGGTGTGCGGCCTGGACGATTGAAGGGCGATATTGGATTGAATGATTCGTTGGAGAAATTTCGAAATGGTTGTTGTGGTGTTTGATAACCATATGTTTGTTGCATGTTTTGGTGTTATGGTGTTTGGGCGCTTTGACTATGATGGGAGGAAGGGTTGGTGTTATATGTTCCTTACGTGTTTTGGCTATGGTAGGATGATGTGTTTGGGAAATTATGGATATTGGGTGTTTTGTTGATAATCATCATGTTGAGGTATGGGGTATGCTTTTGGTATTGTGGTTAGGTGTCTGACATGTTTAGGTTGTGTATTTGTGTGTGTGTGGATCGAAATTTTTGTTGGGTATGGGATTGTGAGTAAGTGGTTTGGTAAAAGGATAATATAACACCTAATTTTTATTATTTTGTTTTCTTTGATAGAGTTTTCTATTGTAATATGTCTTAAGGCGCGGAAGTAAGATACCTTGGCCTCTCAGATTATCATCTAATAAGTCGGCATCCAAAAGATCCTTGCAAAAAACACATTTTCATCAAAGGTTTAGTTGGCTAATAACATACATGATCATCTCTTTTAACAATCATGATAGAGCTAGTGAAGAAAAGAAAATAAAAATATGAAAGAAGGTGTGACGTAAATTGTAGAAGACACCTCTATTTATACTAAAAAAACACAATACACATTGACACCAAATTAAGGTGATCCGCTCTCGTCGCTGATGTTTTATCTTGCTGAAGATGTTATGAGAAAAAGGATTCTCCAACTAGTGTCCACTTGCAAGTTAGACCTTATTGTCGGGCCGAAGAATGTCATGGTTCCCTCTCATATTCTTTACGCTAACGATGTTCTTATTTTTTGCAAATGTAAAATTTCCAACATAAAAAATCTCATTTCTATTTTCAAAGATCATGTTGCTATCTCTGGGCAAGTCGTCAATTGTGGGAAATATTTCATCTACGGTGGTTTTATGTTGTCCTCCCGCCTTAATATTCTTGTTGATTTATCTGGGTTCCAGAAAAGCTTTATTCCTTTCATCTATCTTGGTGTTCCTCTTTTCAAAGGTAAACCTAAGAGGGCTTTCTTGCAACCTATTGTTGATATAATTATCAATAAGTTGGCTTCGTGGAAAGGTTCACTATTATCTTTCACAAGTAGGGCGGAGTTGGTAAAATTCACAGTTCTTGGGATACTTACTCATAATATGTCTATATATGCTTGACCGTTATCTCTTATTGGTGATATTGAGAGGGCGGTGAAGAGATTTATTTGGAGTGGAGAAACCTTTAAAAATAAAATTGTTATAGTGGCGTGGAATAATATTTGCAAGCCTATTGATAAAGATGGACTTAGGCTGAGTTCTACTTTCAAGCTTAACGAAGCCTCAGGCCTGAAGCTTGCCCGGGATACTCTTAATTATGCTAACAACTGGGCTTCTCTCCTTAGGGAAATAGTTATCCGTAATAATAAGTCCATCACTTATCATGTTTTCTCCTCCATTTGGTCCAACACAAAGCTAGAGCTGAATAATGTTCTTGATAACTCTTCGTGGTGTCTTGGGGATGGTAAATCGATTAGTTTATGGTTCGATAATTGGTGTGGTTCTCCTTTATTTATGGATGGTGATGCCCTGAGTTTGATTGAAGATTATACGACCAACATCATTATGGTGAATGTTCATTGGGATTTTTCTAAGTCTTCCACCAACATTCCCCTCTTTATTCAGGTACGTATTAAAAACAGGCATATCCCTTTTGATCTTTGCATGGATAAGATATGTTGGAACATTTATACTAATGAAGACTTACCTATTAAGTTTGCTTATGATTTTAAACGTAATAGAGTCACTCTTAAGGATTGTTGGAGATGGATTTGGAGCAAGTCGGTTCCTTCGTCTAAGTCTTTCATGGTGTGGAGGCTTCTTCATAACAAGCTTCCTACTAATAATCAATGGAAAATAAAAAGTTTCTCGCTCCCTTCTAGATGTGATCTTTGTGGTTTGGCGGAGGAAAAGGAATCCCATTTGTTCTTTAATTGTAGTTATGCTTTGAAGCTTTGGAGTTGGTCGAAGAACATGCTCAATATTAATTACACTATAATTTGTTGGTCGGATATTTGAAGACTCTTTGGTACAGCTAGTGCGGATGATGGCAAAGTAATCTCTAAAGTAGCCACGATTTTCACTCTCTATTCGATTTGGAAGGCTCAAAACTTGGTTAGATTTAATGACTCTTTCACTCCAATTTCTTCTTCTATTTCTTTATGGTTGTTGTTTCTGCTACGGGTAATTCCATTTCGGTAGGCTCTCATCTTTGTTTGTATGATTTTGGGATTCTTAAGAGGTTTAAGGTTATTATTCGGCCCCTGCATGCTCCAAATATTGTGGAGGTCTATTGGCAGCCCCCTCCTAGGGAGTGGATAAAGTTGAAATGTGATGGAGCCTCCACACCCCCGTTGGGTATCTTGGCCTGTGGGGGCATTGCTAGAGAAAACGGTGGTTCTTTCTTGGGTGCTTGTGCCTCTTTTTTAGGTGTCTCGAGTTCTCTCATTGTCGAACTCTCGGATGCTATGCAAGTAATTGTGTTCGTTAATGAGAAGAATTGACACAAGATTTGGTTGGAAGCGGACTCAACAACGGTGGTTAAATATTTCAATCATTCGTATTGTGTGCCTTGGTTGATTAGGGATAGATGGATTAATTGTATTAATTTAGTTTCTAAGTGAAATTTTGTTGTTTATCACATATTTAGATAAGGGAATAGTTGTACAGATATCCTTACTAATTTAGATTTATATTTACTGATACTTCCCATTTTCGCTCTATATTTTTGTGCATTAGAGCAGATTTTGTAAAAAATAAACTTAATTTGTCCTTCTTTAAGTTTGTTCCTTCTAGAGAGGATTTTGGTATAGTCTCCCCTCTCTTTTTCTTTACTTTGTTCTCTTTTATATATATATATATATATATATATATATATATATATATATATATATATATATATATATATATATATATATATATATATATATATATATATATATATATATATCCAAACATATTTACATGATCCCTAGATGATTAATTTTATTTATTAAATCAAAGTGAAATCCATGATTTTCAGATTATTGATTGATATGAATCTTACGTATTGTTTATTGTTTATGAACAAAAAATTGTAACTTAATACTACATTTTATTTTTTATAAAATTATGAAGTCAAAAGTATAAGATATACATCACAATTCACTACATCAAAATTGTTGAAAAGTGGAATCTGACACATTAAAAGTGGACGCTATTGGATTATTAGCATCGGTATCGAGGCGGACTCTTCTAGCCTTGAAGCTAGCTATAGCTTCTAGCATGCGCTAATTAGAGTCGGGACTAAAAAACACTTTGTTAAGAAAGGGTTAAAAAACGTTATAGTGTCGGTTCTTGCGACTCTACTCTGTTGATGTGTTTATTCTTTTGCATTGGCTTTAATTGACGCTAATTGTTAACGTCTCTTCTTGGCGACGCTAGCTTCGGCTTTAGTCAACTCTAATGGTTTCAATTCATTGAAATTGGCCCCTGGTCCGACTTCCCTTCCTCTCAAACTATAATAGAAATATTCTAGTAGCTTAACTATACAACTATCAATCTCATCAACCAAACATTAAAATATTTTTCTAAGAATTATAATACAACTTTATAATTAAAATTATAATGTTATATGAGGCTAAGATCTTAGAATTGTTTTCTTTGGTATGCATATATTATCAATTTTAAGCTTTACAGATATATCTTTAAGCAAAAGTATCAACTAGACATGATGCATATTAGCTTAGCAATTTTATGAATATACATCAAGTCAAGAGTTGTAGAAAAACTGGAAAACACAATGATTGGTCTTTGATCAAATAGAAGATTAGAGAAGGTTGCATGTAACCAAACCTTATTTTACTGCCTCTTATTCTCCAATCGAGAAGGTTGCATGTAGACCAGACAAACCATAAACCACCAGTTATCGCCATCATAACTAATGATTAAGATAGATCAATTAAGAGAGTTAAATACTACAAATTACCTGTAAAATCAAAGTATCACTCATGAGACATACCTATAGAAATTTTTATGATAGAATGCAATGTTCAAATTCATAGTGCAGAGTTCAGCTTCAGAGAAGCGCTATCTCTCAATCTGTAACAATTATGGTGCTACAAGTTCAAGCTTAAAAGAGGCTCCATTGGCTACCGAAGATCGCTCACCATCTGTAGCACAATGGGAGCTGCATACATCTCAAGCGGTTTCGAATATCGTCGCATTTTTAGGTACATCCAACACTTTTGCACCTAAACTTTCAATAAAGCTTCAAGAAAACAATTTCTTGTTACGGAATCAACAAGTTGAGGGAGTTACCTTGTCTCACAAACTCCACAAAGTGGTAATGAGCCCGCAAATCCCTCCCATGTTCAAAATCGAACAAGATCGAATCTCTAACATAGTTTCAGAGAACTGTGAGTCTTGGATTGTTCATGATCAAGTGTTATTCACATGGATCCTTTCCACGATTTCTGAGTCGGTTTTGCCAAGAGTGTTATCATGTAAGCACGCATATGATGTGTGGGACAAGGTTCACAAACACTTCAACTCTCAAATGAAGGCGTGTGCATCAGCTCCGCTCAGAATTAAAAACTAACAAGAAAGGTTCAAGATCTATCTCTGAGTATGTGTTGCACATTTAAAGTATTGTCGATTCGCTTATGGCAGTTGGTGATCTTATCTCATATCGTGATCAAATTGATGTTATTCTATCTCGGACCATGATCAAATTGATGTTATCCTACAAGGTCTATGGAAAGAATATAATCCATTTATAATGATGGTGTATAATAAAATTGAACTTCTCGGCATATATCATTTTTAAGGACTTCTGCATGTGCAGGAAGCTCAGTTTGATAAGTATCACCAAGAATTATTCTAACCAAGTGCTACAACTAATGTGGCACAAGCAGTTGTACACACAAACAATGGCAATAATGCAAGCTGAGGTGAAGCTCATCAATACTCACGTGGTTGTGGCAGGTTTTCAAGAGGAAGAGGTCGTGGACGCCATAGTTATAAACCAGGATATCGCCCTACTTATAAGTTATGCAACAAATATGGTTACGATGCAGCTGATTGTTGGCACACGTTTGATGAGTATTTTGAACTTGTACCACCAAAATCACAAGCTCAAGCTTTTCCATCAATCAACTCAAATGCTACTCAAGAAGCACAAAAGACTCGGGAGAATATAACCACACCTGCTGCAGCATACTTAGCTCACCATGATCAGATGCAAGTTCCCTCAGGACTCAAGTCTCAAGTATGGTTTGCAGACTCAGTTGCATCTCACCATATTACTTCAAACTCTTTGAACTTTCAATGCATTAGATCATGTGTAGGTCCAAACAAATTAGTGGTAGGAAATGGACATAGTTTAACAATTCAAACCATTGGTCATACAACATTTCATCAAATCTAGTGTCAAACACCAAATTGCACCTCACTGATTTACTGCATGTATCTTCTATTACAAGAAACCTCATGGTAGTATCTAGGTTTGCCAAGGATAATCATGCTTATTTTGAGTTTTACCCTAATCATTATTTTGTTAAATCCCGGCATCTAATCAAGTTCTCCTTAAAAAGTTTCTTGATGAAAGTGACCTATATTGCTTCAACAACTTGTTAGTTGAACATTCGAGACATATCTTGTGTCACAAGTCAAATAGTTTAGATTCTCTTGTTCCTCGTAAATTTGTAACATATCAAGTAGCGCATAGTACTAATACTATTTTACTTCCCTGATAATAACATGACACTTTGGCATATTAGGCTAGATCATACAAATCCTAGAGCTTTACATAGAATTCTAGATATGTGTAACATTCCCTTCAATAATAAAGAATTACACAGTTTTTTCCAATCTTGTTGTCTTGTTAAATCACATAGATTATTTGTACCATTGTCCACTAATTTGTTTGAACTAATATACATTGATATGTGGGGACCATCACCAACACCATCCCGCAATGGATACTCCTACTACATTACTTTTGTAGACACTTTTCTAGGTACACATAGATATATATTCTAAAGAATAAGAGTGATGCTCTCAATGCTTTCAAGCTATTTCAAAGTTATGTATCAACTAAGTTCAGCACCAAAATCAAGGCAATTCAATCAGACTTTGAAGGAGAGTCCAGGCCTTTCAATAAGTTACTTAATGAGCAAGGCATCCTGCACGTGCTCACTTGTCCACATATTTCCGATCGGAATGGAGTTGTAGAATGGAGGCACATGAAAATGATAGAAATGGGACTCACTCTCCTTGCACATGTCCCATTGCCTATCTCATACTGGGATCATATCTTCACTAATGCAATCTACCTGATCAATAGACTCCCTACTAGTGCTCTATCAGACTTCATATAAATTTATCAAGCATTGCATCACAAACAACCAGACTATTCCTCCATGAGAGTGTTTGGTTGTGCCTGTTTCCCTCGTATCAGGCCATACAATCATCACAAGTTAGAGTTCAGGAGCACTTAATGCACATACTTGGGAATTTCACCAACTCATAAGGACCACAAATGTCTTAGCACTGATGGTAGAGTATACATTTCAAAAGATGTAGTGTTCAATGAACTGGAATTTCCTTGGCAAATAACTTCAGTTCAACAAGATCTTAACTCCACACTCAGTGTTCCTCTCCTATAGACACCTCAGACTCATTTATTAAGTGGTAATCAGTCGGTCTAAACCTCAAGTATGCTTATTCTTCCAAATGAAATTGAACAAAGAGTAACAAATTACATATGTGATACCTCTGTTGAGCATCAAACCTCGTTCAAAGGATTACCTGAGGCACATACAAATGGTTTGGTTTGATTTGTTCGCTTCAGCTCTACCTCTATACAGTTTGGTATGATTAGATGTGAATCATATCACTTTTTTTCTTCCTTCATTTCTCCATCGGTCGATACTTCTTTCTTGTGGTCTATGTTGATGACATTGTTATCATTAGAGACAATACAGAGGGTATCCAGCATCTCAAAACTCATATTTTCAAAAAAAGAAATCAGACAAAAGATTTGGGTCCATTCAAATACTTCTTAGGCATTGAAGTTGTACAATCCTCATCAAGGATTGCAATTAACCAACGCAAGTATGCATTGGACATCCTTAGTGAAACTAATGTGCTTGATTTTCGTCCTATTGAAAAATGATGTGTTTAGAAAAGATCTTTTGTCTGAAGTCATCTTCCTCCTGAGACGATTAGTTTTTAAACAAGTTTTAAGTTCTGATGTCACTTGTTGGACATGTGACTTCACACACAAGAGGGAGGTGAATTGTGTGGTTTAGAAAAGCATTTTGGAATCAAAATCAGAGTAATAAAACATTTTGGAAAGTTGTTTTAAGATTAAGCATCAGAAGATAAATTAGCACAATATAAATTATGAAAATTAAAGAGTTAAGGGAAAAGAGAGAACACCAAGAGTTATAGAGATTCAGCCAAACAAGTAAAAACACATCCTACTCTCTTCAAGAATTAATATTGGGAGTACCTAATAAACTTAAGAATTTTTAATACGTTATAGTCATGAATCCCTTTATAAAAGGAAAAATGAATTTTAGATTGACTTTCAATCAAACAATAAGTTGAGGAGTGAAGTGGTGAGTCTTCCTTCCAAACGGCGGATCGAAGCGGTTAGTCTCCTTTCCATGAGAATCTTGGAGCAATTAGTCTTCAAGCTTCTGAATAAGCTTTTGGAGATTTTAATATTGGGTTGAGCTCATGAATCTTAAACCTTGGTTTTATACTGGGTTAACCAATAACCTGTGAGATTTTAATATCGGGTTAATCTTGAACCAATTCAAGCTTTTAATATTGGGCTAAGCTTTAACCTTCACTTGGTTTTACCACGGGCTAACCAAGAACCTATGAAATCTTTTAATACGGATTGAGCCTTCGAACCTAAACAAGGGCTTGATCACACAATCCTCAAACTAAAGCTTTTATGGGTTTAGTTTCTAAGTTAAACAAACATTCTCTAATAGGATAAAATGTTCCACCAAGGTATAAAATAAACTCCCTTTGTAAACATACAAATATACCCTTCCAGAATTATAACTTCTCACTTGCAGAAAAGACTTTCTCAAAAAGCACTTTGGCTAAAATCTTAGTGAGAGAAAGTAAAAGAAAAGTTTAGAGAGAGAGAGATAAGTATGAAGTGAAACTCGGTTCTGGATGATTTAAAATGAGGGAAGGGACCTCTATTTATAGGTTTGAGGTTGGCTCAAAAAGAAAATATTTTTTAATGCATTTTATGTCTTGCCAATCGATTGGTAACATGTCTCAATCGATTGGTTTCCTCCATTCTAATCGATTACCAAGTTAAAAATGGAAAGAAAATATATTTAGTTGTTACACATCATTAATATGATGTCCTAATAAATTGGGACTCATTTTTGAAATCTCCTAATCGATTGGGATAAGATGTCAATCGATTGACAAAGACAAAATAATTCCTAGAGCTTTTCAAACAACTTCCAACTCACCTGACGACTTCAAGACATTTTTGAAATTTTTTTTTTGGAGAAAAATCAGTTTAAAAAATATTTTTGTGTGTGTGTGATTTATCCATGCACTTTTATGAAAACGCCCTTATGCATTACAAAGATTTCACTCAGACTGATCAAGGTAAGGCTTTCTTGTACTTCAAGACTTTGTCAGATACTTTCTTTCTTCTATACACTTGCTTAAGTTTTCTTGAGATGAGGCTTGAGTTGAATTCCATTTGATCTACGTCATTGGATAATAAAGTCCCACAAACCCTAATCCTTAGGTTTGCATCTTTAACCATTTAACCACTTATATTTGACTTGTCATCATTAGTTGTCATCATCAAAAGTTATTGTTCTTGTTAAAAGCATATCACATGCAAAATAAGGTTCCACACATGTAACCGGTTACATAAAACCTATAACCGGTTACAAACTCCATTGTTTTGATTTTGGGAATTTTTGAAAGGGTGGTAATTGTTTACACCAAACTTGTAATCGGTTACAAACCCCGTTGTTTTGATATTTTTTCTACAGACCAGGGTGGTAACCGATTAGACCAAACCTGTAACCGGTTACATCCTACTTGAATTATATTTTTTCTTCTACATTTTAATGTCTAACTTAATGGAGAAAATTATTCTTCTTATAGTTATGGTATGAGAAATTTTTTGGAAGTAAAAAAAATGTGGAAGTATGTTGACATAATTTTTGCTAAGACCGAAAATAAAAAGGATGAACTAAAATTACACAAAAGAATTAGAAATATTGGACTTTATTAATTCGAAGATCCTTACTCGTATCAATAAATATATTTCTCAGTCAATAGGTGTGTGTAGGGATGTAATGGATATCCATGTGGGCGAATAGTATGATATTTGTGTCTGCCCCGTTGGATAAATATGATATTCATATCCGTCTCATATACGTTACGGGTATCTGCTAAATGGATATCTGCGGGTTTTAAGGTACCCGTAGATATTTACAGATATCCATGGATAACATTTTTTTCTTAAATTATTTTTTGAAAAAAAGAATTCAATTTCTTTTAAAGACACAAAAAGTTATTATCACATAATATCCATATAATTCACTCTCAATTTAAGAAAAAAAACTCATACATTAATTTTCTTCTTTTTCACAAAAACATAATTTCCATACATTTCATTTTTAATCAAAACAAATGAAAGATATTATGATTGCGAGTTATAGTGGAAGAGCGGACAACAAATGAGTAGGAAGGGAAGCACAAGTGGATGAAGGAAGGGTAGTACTGATTGGTTTTTTAAGTGAAGTCTAGAGTATATAAGAAGCTTAAATATGAAATGGCAAAATAGGATTTGTATGAAATGTGAAAGATGTTCCTCAAAGAAAACTTAAAAAAGAATATGAGAAAGCTAATTTTTTTAAAAGATGAAAAGACAGAGTATAATAAACTAACGATATATTTAAATAATTTTTATAATTTATTAATGGATACAGATATCTGCGGGCACAGTATCATCAAACTCGTATTCATATCTATTAAAAAATGGGTATGTAAATATTTATTTATTTTATCAGTGAATATTCATTAAGCTACATGTCTCGTATCCGTGACGAATTTTATCCGCATATATCTACGGGTACGGGATATTTTGTCATCCCTATGTGTAAAACTAGAAATATATGATATTGCTAAGTAGGTTTGGAACCATTTGAAATGTGTGGATAGTCGGTCTAGTTTTGAAAAATAGTATTAGATGGAGAGTGAAATTAGGGTCATTAAACAAAATAATATAATCCTTCAAGACTTTTTATTCAACTTTGACTAATTTATAGGATCAATTGATTTTTATAGAATCATCTCAATTAAAATTTGTCAAAATATACACTAATCAAGAGAAAATCAATGTTTCATTCAACTTTTGACATGTCTTCAAGATGATTTTTGATAAGTCAATATTTTATTGTTCTTTTGGATTTATTATCATTGTCATCTTCATATTTTTAAGTGATTATATGTCTATTTTACTATTTGTTTGTTGCAGAAAACAATGAAGAGTGAAAGAGAAAATATAGCAAATGAGAAAGAGACAAAAAAAATTATGGGTGACCCGTAATTTGCAATTATGCCTATAATTCCTCATGGTCAAAATTGTTCAGAAGACAAATGAGGCCAAAAAAAATAGGGATTTTTACGGAGCACCCTGTAAAAATCTATTCTGATCGTAAAAAGATTTTAAACCGCCCCTCCCCGATAATACTCTATTACGGGCGTAAAAGCCCTAGGACCCTAATTTTTTTAATGTGGTATATAAACATTGTATTCACTTCAGTTTAAGCTTTCACAGTCTAATTATTATATATCACATATTTGTATATTGTACTTTATTTTTCTATTTTAAAAAACTCTGTTGCATTTTTAATACAAGCTATGTTTTCATTTACTTTATTTACTAGTCTTTCTTTATTTGCCTAATTCCTTTATGTTTACCATGAATAATATTATGATTCATCTGTTTATCATTACCATGAATGAGTATATCTTTTTAGATTTTGGATTAGGAGGACTGTCTAGATGACTGATTCACTGAAAATCTAAATTTCAAACGCTGTCATGAGAACTTTAGTTTAATACTATGATTTTTAAGCTTTTAATGCATGTAGCTAGAAAAGTAGAGATAATATCAAATATCAATTGACGGACCTAAAGGTGAAGATTGATATGTGATACATAAAAGTCTTGTTTGTTAAACCAAAATATGAAAATAGTGTTGGTTTAACAGGAACGTTTATGCCATTAGAATACAATAGTTGTGTCTATACACCTAACTTTAATTTTTTAATGTTTATTATATTCATAACCTCAATTTGAGCCTTGGATTTGTCAGTCCATTATGTGATTCTAGTTACTCCGTTATGTTTTCTTTTACTTGTTGTGTGCATGATCTTCATTTTGGGAGAATTGTCAGGACAAGTCGTAAACATGTGAGCTTTATGTTTTGGATGAGCTAAGAGTTCTAAATATTGCGGTCTCAACTTCTACTTCTAATTATGATTTAGTATCCTTGTTTTGTTAAAATTCCTCGTCTTCTAGTTTTTATTTATAGCATACATGTCTTGAACATGTTTATAGTTCTAGGTTAAAGTATTTGTCTTCTATTAGAGCTTTAGTAAAGTTAAAAACCAAAGCTATTTTATACTATTATGGTTGTAAACTTGCTATATTTTTTAAGTTTACCTTTTAATAAAAGTGTTTCCATTTCATATGCCCATTTTGACATAGTTAACTTTGATGTATGGGGTTCAACGTCGGTTCTCCTCAAAGATGAATCTAGATATTATGTTTTGTTTATTGATGACTGCACTTCTTATTGTTGGGTTTATCTTATGAAAAATCATTCAGAATTTTTGAATCTATCATATGTTTTACATTATGATTAAGGCTCAATATAATGTTGTTATAAAGCGCTTATGTTGTGGTTTAGGTCATGAATATACCTCTAATAAATTCTATGGATTACTTGCTTATGATGGAACTATTCACCGTACATATGTTATTTATACTTCTCAATAAAATATAGTTATTGAAAAGAAATGTCGTCAATTATTGAGACAACTCATTCTACTTTGTTGCCTGCTTTGGTTCCCATTGAATTTTGAGGGTGAAGACGCTCTTATTATTATTCATGTTATTAAAAGAATTTCATCATTTATCACATCAGGTTTGTATCTCTTTGAAATATTATATAATTTATCCCTGATTATTTTTCCTTGAAAGTATTTGTTCTACTTGCTTTGTTATATGTCCATAAATAGAGTGTAATAAGTTTTCTCGTCGCTTTGCCATGTGAGTTTTCTTTTGTTAAGGGGATGGTCAAAATAGATATCATTGTTATGATCCTTGTGAAAGAAAATTGTATGTTTCTCATCGTGTTATTTTTATTAAACACTTATTTGACTCTTTTTTGTTCTGGTTCTCTTATTACTAAAAGTTATAAACTCACTTATAATGCTCCTTTTGATATTTATGATAATGTTTCTAATGATTGTAATTTTGAGATCTACATGAATGATACTACTTATACCCCTAATATTGACATCCATGTTGTCCCTACAGTGAGTTAACAACCTCATATGATTGTCAATCTTCTTCCTCTTATGCCTCATTCACCTCCCTGTGATCTCTCTTGGATCTTTAAGTCCACTATATTATTTGATTTTGTTTATTTCACTTACTCAGCTTCTTTGGCTTCTTTTCTAACCTCTATTCACAATTTGTATGAATATTCTCCCTATGAATAGGCTATTCTTGATCCTCTTTGGCAGTATCAAGCTATAGCAGAAGAAAATTCTCCCTATGAAGAGGCTATTCTTGATCCTCTTTGGCAATATCAAGCTATAGCAGAAGAAATTTTTACTTTGCACAAGACAAATACTTCAGAATTTGATGCCGCTTGGGTTGATGACTCCACAAATCGTAAGTCTACTATATGGATTTACATCTTTCTTACATACCCTATCATTTCTTGGAGGAGTAAGAAATAAGATTTTATTTTTCATTCTTCTACAAAAGCTGAGTATCGTACTATGACATTCATCACTACTTAATTAGTTTGGTTGCGTTGGTTACTTTACGGCGTGAGTGTCACTTGTTTTGAAAAGATTTTAGAGTTTAAGAGATAAACAATCACGACGACGTTAGTAAAGACCGGACACACATTGGATGGGTAGTTTTCAAAATCAACAAACCCCTAACGGACCTAAACACTAGATTGGGCCATTTTTTAAGAGAGAAGAGAACTACATGTCCCATAATCTGGAAAAAAACTAGAGAAATTCTAAATGCACTCTATATGCTTCTTAGGCATCACACGAAAATCCAAAAATGCCACCAGTTTTCAGAGATGCATCTCTGGACGTACTCTAACATACTCTGAGTTATGCCCTTTTTTTTGTTTATTTTATTTTGGAGATGCATCTCCGAAATTTTTCCGTAGTTACATTTTCGTAACACAGACACATCAGTAGTAGAGTCAAAACCATGTAATTTTCCAAAATGAAACTTAATATTCTTAAAATAAAATTAGGATTACATAGATCATTTCAACATAAAACGCAACATTACTCCAATATCCAGGTGGACGCTTCAACACCTTCATAATATCCTCGACCAATCTTGAAATAGTCGCTTCCAACTCGAGCAAAAAATTTGTTTCAAAACGGAAATATGTATTCCACATATCCCTCACACATGCTTGCGTCTTGAGCTCAAATTTGATGAACTCAATTTTTCCTCCTTTGTCAATCGACGGTGAACGATACTCAAACTTCACAATCCTTCGATTGTCTATGTAAGGTAAGAGATGATGGTTTCGTATTTAATATCTTCGAGGGAGGTGAAGTCGTTGAGCTTAAATGTCCGCTCGGATGTAGAGCTGGAGAAGGAGACATTTGCGACGTACTAGTCAATGTTTATTTGTGACATTTGAGACATTTTCATTTTGTGTGAAATATAACATAAGTGCACCTTAATTTATAGAATGCATAGATTCTGGAGATATATCTCTGGTTCTGCACCCTATTATCTTGTTCCGGATATGTATCTCTGGAACTTCTCCTGAATCAGTTCCATAAGAGAACCTTTAAAACAAAAACTTATATTTCTTTTACAAATGAATAAATGTCATTATAGGGAAGATAAAAAATGTATTAAGAAACAATATGAACAAATGTTGAATATATTACACTTCATTTATATTGAAACACAATTACATAAATTTATTTATCTGGTTAAACAAGAAATTAAAATGAATAAAAACATTTATTGTCGGTTAAATCTATGGGTGATACCCTCTTAGATTTTTGTGCATTTGATTTTTTTCAATTTCTCGAATTCTTGCATCCTTTTCATAAAAGGGCATGGCCAAGTCTTTGCTTTTGTGATTGAATGTGTCTTCCACTCCAATGATGTAAGTGGTATAGGGCATCCCGATTTCAAGTAAACGTGAACAAAATGACTTGAGTTTGAAAGACATCCAATACATATGATACTATTATTTAGATTTTAAACAAAATATTATGGAGATGCATCTCCGAAATAAAAATAACCCAACTTATAGGACGCCACTCAGAATGACATATGTTGGGTGTGTAATGGATGCGTTTAAAAATACATCTCCGAAAACTTGGAACATTTTTGAATTTTCATGTTATATCTAAGAAACATATAGCATGTGTTAAAAAAAGTTAAAATCATTGAAAAGAAAATTTGTATTTGGATCAATCTTTAAACTGGGCCCAATAAAAAAAACCAAAAATATAACCAAGTCTGACATGAGCTTCTACCAAAATTAATGAAAATCCATTTTATTTAAAAAAATAATAAATAACTCTCGTATGCAATGATAACAACATTATCATTCAAATCACTCATAACTCTCGATCTTTTATGAAAGTAACAGACACATTGAAATTGATTCTCATTTATTCGAAATCATTTCGTTAAATATTTTTGTATTTTAAAAATGGTAAAATTGCTTTTTATACTCATTAATATTAATACAAACCCACTTAATAATTGAGAATTGAGACAAGACAACTATCTACATGTTGACAAACATCGTTACTTAGACTGCATCATCTACTTTTTCGACCGTGATCCTCCACCATATCAATAATTGTGACACGACAGTTATAGTAACCGCAACTTAAAACTTTGCCTAAAATGTACAATTCACAACCAACCATGACCCCCATATATTACCTTTTTTTTAATAAATCGACAGAAATTAAAGCTACAAATTTGACATTAATCAACATAATATACAAATTATTTTGTTATGCAGTGTGTGAAAAAGAAATAAATCTTAGAAAGTAGACAAAATAAAGGAATCTTATTGTGTTTGTATGTAAGACTTTGAGTTTGTAGTCGGTGTGGAGTGGTATGGCAATGTTGCAATAATCAATTTTTGACTTAATTTTCAATGTAAACGAGACCATAGTACCAGTGCTAGGACCCTATAAAACCCTATAGTGATAACTACCAAAAATAATAAATTAATTATTAGCATATATCTCTTTCTCTTCTTTCCTTTTTTTTTTAGCTAAATCATTAACTTTTTGTACAAAAAGAACATCACTATCATTTGAAGGTAGCATGGCATGGTAATGCAATGGTTCCATAATTTATCCACTTATCACATTCTTCACTAACAGACACATTTGTACACAATAGCCAACTGGCAATTGTGATTCATTCACATAGAAATCAAATAAATGCCAAAAGGATTGTGCAATAGGAGGAAATTTGTCTTAAAATGATAATAATTCTAATTATCTATAATTTTTTATAAAATATTATAAACTTTATAAAGAAATAAAAGACGACGGATATTTTAATTTACATACACTAATACTTTATAATAGAGTTTATTATTTTATCTTTTATCTATAAAATTTTCTTAACTTTTATAAAATGTCAAATAAATCTGTTACTGTGGGACTGAGGGAATCATAATAAGGACAAGGGTAAGAGGCTATACATAGCAGTTATCTCTAAGACTTGTATCAGTCTATGATCTTTCACTTGATCACTAATATTGAGAACTAGAAAGAAAGAAGAAGAAAAAAGTTGAAATTTGAATGGATAAATCTACCTCACAGTATAGTGAATCTGGTTGGACTCACTACTTGGACCAATCCATTATTTCTGAGAGCTGTTTCAAAGGAAAAGGTGAATATGAATATGAAAGAAAAGGAGAAAGAATGAATGAGAAGGAGTTTGAAGAAGATTCATCAATGGTGTCTGATGCTTCTTCTGGACCTCCACATTATGACAATGAAGAAAACTATTGTGAAAATTTCTATCATTGTCTTTCTTCTAGAACTAAAGAATCCAACAAGAGGAAAAAAGTCAAAGAATATGAGAGAAGTCAACAATCTTCACCTCTTGATGACACTGCTAGCTCCCCATTTTTCAGTTGTCCGAACAAGAGTCATAAGGTTGATGCTATTAATTGACTTATTTGAACTTATTTAATAACATCTGTGAGACTGTTTGAAATTAAATTGGGATGTCGTGGATTTGAATCTGCATTTCTACGGTTAGAGAGATACTAACTAAACTGGTTTATTTTGTTGTTGTACAGAAGCAAGACAGTTTCTTAGAGAATGGAGCGGTGGAGAATAATGCAATACAATTTTCTGAGTGTAAATTTGCGACAAGAATAAAGGTACAACTCTAGTTCAATTAGTATTTTTTTTTATTAATAATCATTGGTAATTATTACATTAGTAATTATTATTGCATATTTCATTGAGTTGAGCATGATTTGTACAGAGAAAAACTGGATTCTACAAAGCATTTTAGTTTCTTTGATTCAAAGGAACCAGGTAATTCTTTGATTCTATTTTGTTGTGTTTTTATATAAAAATATTTTGAAGAAAATAATATGACAAACTGTGTATATCTTGAGTAGGTGATATTGATGAAGAAGAAAGAAAAAGAAAGATTTTAAGGTACCAAATTATTGCCAGTGGAGTATTGTATTGTCGTGGAGAAAGACCTGAAGAAGAATGTCAAAGGAGAAAAACTGCAATAAAATGTCTGACAAAAGGAACACTTTTTTATTTCCTTTAATTTTTTATGTTTATTTTATTTTTCTTGACTTTTTTTTTATTTTCATTGCAATTTAATGTATGTTAAAAGAACCTCAGTTGTTAGATAGAATTTTCAATCAACACTCTCTCCGAGCCCTTCTTAACTATTAATGTCATATTTCACAATTTAAAAATGATATTGGTATAATTTTATTATTAATTTAGATTGTATGTATATATTTTATTGAATTTAATTGAAATACATTGTACAATTTAAAAAAAATTTACACCCTCAGTTAATTCTAAACGTTGATATTAAAATAAATTTGACTTTTATTTTAAAAACCTATAAAATAATATAAACGATGATATTGATGAAACGACGGTATAAATTTTTTTACACTAATAATATACCGTAATTAATTCCTATTTTATTTTACCAATAGTCTAATAACTAAAATTTTATCAAGTAAAGTATTAAGTTTTCGAACTCGCATCTCCTGCTACTCATACACTTACTTATTCATTGTATAAGCACATTCTATCATAAATAATTAGGGTAACATTAAAAATTAACCAAAAAATAGGGTTCAAGAAAATTAAGTACTCTTTCCATCCCAAAATAAACACTTAGAAAAAATTATTTCTTTTAAAATACTTCACTTTAATTTATCAATGCACATTTATCAATTGTACCTTCTAGTTCTAATTAATAATTTTAATTTGGACTAATACTAATTTGAATATACCGTTAATAATAAATTAATTTTCTCTTTTTTATTTATTACATTTCCTTAATTTATGTGAAAATAATAAATACTTCAAATACTTCCCCAATTATCTAGAATTATGATAATAGGAGAGATAATCAATTAATCCATCGATCTAATAATTTTAATTGATTATTAGTTAAATTTCTATTTTTTTCTATAATAAATAACTATAATTATGTTGGTTTATTTTATAATCAATGTTATACAGAAAAGATTAAATTTTAATAAATAACTATACATTAAAATTTATTAAATTTTATACAGAAAAGATACATATGAAAAAATATTAAAAAATACAGAAAAAATTTATTAATTATGTTGGTTTATTTTATAATCAATGTTATACGGAAAAGATACAGAATAAATAACTATACCTTCTCGTTCTAATAAATAACTATAATAAATGACTATATTAAAATTTATTAAATTTTATACAGAAAAGATACATATGAAAAAATTAATAGAATGTAACATGTAGAGAGTACTATATTAGTCCAATGACCAAAACCTAAAATTTTACTTTATATGGGTCAATATTCTTCCATTTTTCTAGTCAATATTATTCATTCAATCAACCAATACAATCAATCAAAATCAATCTTTATATTGATTATGTTATATAGTATTTTAAAAATAAAAATATAACTTACAAAATAAAAGTCAATACATAATTGATTTTTTTGTTACTATTCCCTACATTATCTATATTATTTTATATATTATTTCCGATGCAAAAAACCCAATTTTCATAGAAGTTGTTGAATTCACACAAAAATAAATGTCAAATTTACAAATCACTTTGTAATTAATAACTGCTTGACATAATTGCAACTTAGATCAATCTATGTTACTTTTTTTTTATTCTGATCCTACTATTTTAAAAACCACATTTTGATCCTTTTATAAGATCGTAATCATTTTACAAAGTTTAGGGATTATTATTAATGTTATAAAAGTTGATAGAATAAAAAAAATCAATTTTATTACATTAATACTATCATAATGCTGGATGTTTTTTCAAAGTAACAAGTGCTAAAGGGACTATAATTTGAAATAGAGGGAACAACAATGGTACTACAATCAATCAAAAAAGTAATCAATACCTCGTCAAAGATATATAATTACTACAATAAATGAGCAGTTGAGGAAGTAATATACATCAATATTCTTATAATGATGCTTTTTGAAATGCAATTTAATAATCCATATGATAATGATCCAATGAAAGAAATGAAACAACAAACTTTGGTCATATGATAATGATCCAATGATAGAAATCAACTAATAGTGGCAGTGAAACAACAAACTTTGATCACTATTGTAAGCAAAAATTTATAATTAAATTCACTAAATAATTGATGTATCCCACACTTGCAACTAGTATCTCTTGGCAATGGTTATGAATGCCACTTATTTTTTATGTAAAAGGGTAAGATTGTCATTATTCTATCCTTGCTAAAATTTCCAACACAAAATTGAACAGAATTGCTAACACCTACATTGGCTACAAAGAATACGTGCAAAACTATTGGAATAAATGGCTACCTTTCCTTGTAACTTACACATGTTACAATAAGCACAAGATTCTACAGTATCAAGCACAAAAAAGTAAAATAAAAATAATGAAGTGTATAAAACTAATATTAATAGAACAAAATTGATTATGACAACACAATACATTTCTTCATCCCAGCAATAGAGAGAAAGAAAGTGAAACAACAAAATGGGACATTGATCACCATGATGAATCCCCTAAAGCTGAGAACAATTCTATCTCGAAGTCTATGCCCCAAAAATATGTCTGTGGACAGGTTGAACTTCTAAGCTATTGACTACATCAGACCATGGTTTTTCTATCATAAAGAAGAGACTGTTTGAAATATGGGATAGGTATAAGACTCTATCCTTTTCTAATGGCAAAACTTCAAAGTTTCCAAAGTTCTTCCTAAATTTAGTCTTTTTCTTACCGTTTATATTTGGTGAATTCTTAACCACTGAATCTCGAGAATGTAACATTTCACCTTCATCTTGACTCACAGGCAAGCCAAAGTCAATCAAGCACATTGCCCTGAAGATTGAACAAATTTAAAAGATGAGAAATAAGAGCAGCAAAGTATAAAACATCATGCATGTGATATACTCTCATAGTTTCTATTCTGCCGATGAAGGATTACAGAGATTCTAAAATCAATGATATTTGGGATATCAAAAGATGAACATTATTTTATCATTGGATCGTGTAAAACCATGTCATCGACTTATAGAACAGTTCATGATGATTTAACCTCCAAGTATATCCTTGTTTCCCATATAACACCAATTAGTTCAACAATACAAAATGTAATGTGTATATTAAAAATATTACCTGGAGCTATAGACCATTACTGAAGATGAAGTTGAAGGAGGGAATGATAGTCCGATGACTTCACCCGGAAACTCATGAAATCTCTTGGGTAGAACAAATGTATTTCGCGCAGACCATTCCCCCAATTGTCTGGCCTCCACATCAAATGCATACACTCGATTTGAAGAAGTTGTAACAATCAGTACATTGTTGTTCTGAGGTGGAAATCCAGCAGCTGTAACAGAGGCACCATCCAATCTCGAAATGAACCAGTGCTGCCTGTTCAACAAAGAATATTTATTTTATAAAAGATGATTTTGTAGTATGGATATCATGTTAATGATAGAACGACTCCCACATCATGAAAATAAAAGAGCATGAAAGAATTTTCCTAGCTATTATCGGACCGAAACAAATGATGGATTTTGTGAAGCATAACAGTGCTGCCTGTTCAACAAAGAATATTTATTTTATAAAAGATGATTTTGTAGTATGGATATCATGTTAATGATAGAACGACTCCCACATCATGAAAATAAAAGAGCATGAAAGAATTTTCCTAGCTATTATCGGACCGAAACAAATGATTGATTTTGTGAAGCATAAGTTCTGTGCATTTTATTGTATCTTCCTAAAAGTGTTTTTAAATTTCGAGTTCCCTTAACCTGCAGCAAAGCAATTTAAGTAGCAAGTGTCTCAAATAAAAGGAAATTGAGCAAATTAGAAGTATACCTTAGTGTCTCCAAGTTAAATACATATATATCCCCAAAGCAATTCACGGCAGCCAACCACTGTCTATCAGAACTAGTACACAATTTTGTGATGGGTGGTTCAGCTGTTGATAATCCATCTTCATCTTGTGATTCACGAAATGGTGTAAAAGTATGTACCAGTTCCGAGCTATTGGCATCCACAACCTTATAACAATCAAAAGCAAACGGGATCAATGAAACAAACAAAGAGATGCTTAATCCAAATATCATAGAACTTCAAAGTTTGCACCATCACATTCATTTCAGAAAGAAGCATCCACACTATGCATTATCCAAAAAATTACTATAACATACATTTATAGATGAAGAATATTGCTAACTTACATATATCCTTCTATCAAGGCCAGCTACTATCAACCAAGAAGAGTCATGAGAAAAAATCATTGAATGGGCAGTTGGTAATCTCTCGGGAAGCTTCCTTTTACCAAAACTCCATGTAATTTTTCCTGCTTCGGATCTCTCCACTTTATAAAGAATAGGCTTTTCATTATCGGAATACGCAAAAAACACCCCTGTATTAGCAAGGGCACTACAAATTATCTTACGAGATGCCTTTATCTTGAATCGGCCAACACTTTCAGCCTTTGCATAGTCTCCAGTTCTACGAACACTTTTGAGATGTAGCAAACGGACTTCTAACCAATGTGAAGACTGCAGTAAAAGCATTGGTGATTGATTGAAGGAAGTATTAAGTGCTACTTGTAAGGGTGTTCTCTGAGGCACAGGACAGATACAATGAGGTTTAAACCCGGTGAATTCTTTAACAGCGTATGCATAGAGTTTTGTGTCATCCCCGGCTGAGATAAGCATCGGCTGCCCTGAATGAGCCCATTTGTGGTAACTAGAATCATCTGGCTTTACTTCATGACGAGCTCTTTTGATTCTTTCATCAGGCAAAGTATCTGCCAAACAGAAATCCAGGTTTATGGAACAGAAATGATAAAATGTAAAATAAAAAATATTGTCTGTTTCAATAAGCTTCTCTACAGCAAAGAAATTGTTGTTTTTTGCATTGAAAAGAACTATCAGTTAAGCTAAAAGATTGATTTCTGATTCTAAGAAAAAAAGATTCAAAATACACTTTTCATCTTTCTCTAAAAATACTTCTCTAAAATACTCTCTCGAACACAGAGGACAGAGAGATTTTGCAAACAAGCCCTTCCAAACACACATTCATTAATACCACTTTCAGAGTAGAGCATAAAACTAAAAAAATAATAGAACTTTCAAACAGACCTTCTTGGCTAATTGGCACAGCTACAGTCAAGGCTCGGACATCATGTGAATGACCTTTTTTATAATCAACGTAGACCCAATTCTCTTTCTCCATGGTTGATGAAGAGAGTTTATATAGAACAACCTTCCAATAAAAAGTGAAACAAACATTTTATCATTTACTTGATGACAAATGATTCTGTGACATTTATCTTAACTAAAACGAGCAAAAGAAAGGCCACATAATTGCATTTTTCTTAAGAGAACATAAAACGCAGAAAGCACAATCAGTTCAAGATACGGGAGACACAATTACATTTTAAGAAAAGAGAAGAGAGGGTATCTGCTCTGTAGTTAATAGTGAATGTAGTGGCGGAAACAACGCCATAGAATGGCATAGCAGCCACTAGGCACTACTAGAACTGCTGTTGCATCGCAGTTTCAGGCAGCGTCTGTAGCTCACACCATCCGGCCAAATCACAGCAAAATATAAGCTGTAGAGGCCGGCATGGTGAAGCTTGCAAAAAACCAAGCATACCCCTAGTTATTAAGAAATAACCCGCAGCCCTTTGTAAGATTCAAGCAGTTCCATAGTTCTCATGCTACGCTTCTCTCTCCAATGCATCTTCATTCTGTCTAACTGTTGGGTCCCCGCATGACATGTCAGTTTTAAATAACTGAGACGGCGGTGGGACTTAGATAGCTGAACTTCAGGTACCTTGTCCATTTAGCCCGTATGTTTTATCTTGTTTTTTTTGTTTTGTTGGTCCTCACAATCTAAATAATAATCTCTCAAAATAACATTAAATCATTAATAAATTGAAGACATTCAAATAGTACCATAAAAATAAAATAAAACAATTATAGTATGCAATATAATATACTAATTCTAAGTAAAGATATATAACATAAACTAAAAAAAAAAGTAATAAATTAGAAACTAAAATATAAGTTAAACAAATCTTATCATCAGAAAGCTCATCAGTTTCATTACGTGTATTAAAATAGAAAGAAAAAAAAATCAACAGGTCGTTTACTCTCTTTTGGTGTTAAAAAAAATCAACAGGTCATTCACAAGTTTTGGAACTACATACCTTTCCATCAGAACCGGCAGAGAACACCATATTGTGATTAGGGGCTGCTGCCAAAGCATGTACATCTCCCTTGTGACAAGTAATAGGTTCTTGAGACAGAGCTCCTTGTTGGCAGTCCCAAAACTGGACGCTCCCACTGCTGTCTCCACTAACAAGTGTCCCAGACCTAAATAATAACTAAATCAGCAACACGGGTAGGAAACAGGCAGTGGTACTCCAATACTAAAATCAAAGCAATAGAGTAAATATGAATTATAGAAGAATGCACAACAGTTGAACAAAAAGATGTGGTTGTTGTCACCTCAAATACAGTAGTGACCATATACAAAGTTCAAGTCCACTGTCGCCACCGAGTCTAGCTTGAATCCTATGGGCTTCAAGACCTGATTTGGCATTCCAGATACGTATTATCCTATATGAGTAGACAGAAAAATGTGTTATCTAAACCATGCCCAAAAAAAAGCAAATTTTGCAGCTGAATGTTCTTAATTAGTATTCAGCATTATGTGAAGAAACATGAGATCTTATTTACTAAGTCATGCAAATTTTTGTTTTTTTAAAGAAAAGTGGATTATGATGCTGCAGGATATGCTAACTTTTTATGAATTAAGCATGCAACTTGGAGAGTGGTGCACAATCGAAGTCACACAATGATCTATATGACAATACCAAACACAACATTAATACATACCCATCACTACTTCCTGAAAATATGAATTTAGCATCGGTGCTCCAAGCCACACTTAAAACTCGTCCTGAAAACAATGAAAACAAAACCATAAATCATCCTCTAATGGGATTCAAGCATAACATAAAATACAAGACAAAGATAATCTAACCTGTGACCCGGGTCAAGGATTTTAAGTATATAAATTCATTTGCATCAGATATAGTGTAAATCCTAACACATCCATCATCAAAGCCAACTGCTACTCTTGGACCCTCTAAAATGGATTGCTTTAGAACTTCAGATGAATCAGAATCTTCATCACTTTCACTGTCCTCATGATCATCAAAACCATTAAGAAATCTCGTCGAAAAACCATTTTCAATATGAACACCATTGGTTTCACCATCATCACTTTTAGACAGAGCCACAGCCATTTGCCAGATTGAGACACCATTCGATTCAAGCACCATCTGTAACAGTGCAATGTCATACAAACAAAATAACAAAAAAAAATAACACCAATGGTCAAAAGAGTCAAACAAAAATAAAAACACCTTATTTTAAACATAACACTCTCTCACACTAGTAGACAAACCCAACTATATACCTAACATCTAGTAAGCTTCATGAGACTACAAAAAAAAACTCCTATTCATCTATATACGCTTATTTGAGTTATCTACCGACGTCAGACATATGTAACAAATGAAAGTGTTTGAAAGAAGTTATGGAATCAAGTAAGGACATGCCCAAAAAAAGCTTTCACCTAATTTCATAAGTTCTGCAATATAGCATTTGCGAACAACTTATAACTTGTATGGGAACAATATTTTACATCTCGTCAGCTTCTACATAAGCACTTAATTAAGTTGTTTATCCAACCATCCCTAAATAGCTAAAAACTGTGACTGGATTAGAACTTGCTCCAACGGTAAATAATCCTCTATTCAAAACACTCTAAAGATAAAAATCTTCACTGATGAATAGAAAACTGCATAACCAACAAAAAAACAAGAGAGTAAAAACCATATATCATACCGTTTGCTTCAAGTGACAAAGATCCCAAAACGAAACAGAACCATCAATATTAGAAGAAAACAAACGTCCATGCGGAAATCCCTTTTCACCACCAGGACACCAAACTAGCGACGATACAATTCTATTAGGGTCACCATGAATAGTCTACAAAATCAAAACAAACACATAATCACTAATCATTATAAAAATTAACAACAACATCAATTCAAAAACCGGTTAACTATAACAGTAGTAGTAGTAGTACCAATTGACAGTGCCAGCCTATTGTATTAGGAGAAACGAGCCAAAGCTCCAAGGAACCATCCTCGCGTGAGGCGGCGAGTCGTGAACCGTCGATACTTGTGGCAAGAGCAGTGATTGGTGAGGGTTTCCAATCTTCGTTTTTGAGCTGGTACTTGACCTTGATCTTGTCCATTTGTGTTGATGGAGATGGAGGAAGAAGTGGAATGAGAGAGTGTGAAGGTGAATTGATTACGAAGAGAATAGGGTAGTGAAAATGCGGAGCAACAAGACGGCCATGCTTAGGTTTGTTTTGAGATTTAAGCGCGGTGGCTTTCGCTTATTTATATAATGGGTTTTTTTGTTCAGAAGCCCAATTTCTTTTTTTTCGCTTTTTTATTATGTGGCCCGACTTTTACTTGGGCCAAAAGACCAATATAAATGTTGAAATTCCATTGATATGTGTAGGAAGTTAATGTTAATCATGCACTAATAAATCACTTTCGCCCATTATATTAGAAATAAAATAGAGTATAAAATAAGTAAAAGCACTTATTGGAAATAATTTATATTTAACTGTGTAGCAAAAATATTGAAATAGATATTCCTCATTTTAAATTTGTAGTTGGGAAAAAAATACATCCTAATGTATAGTAATGAAATTAAAGACATGAAGAGAAATATTTAGAATTGTAGATTAACTTCGGCTGAAAGAAATTGTAGATTGACTTAATAAAAAATAATGTATACTATGATGTATGCCTCTACCAGAATTAGAATTTGAATGAAATTGGATGGATTGTCAAAGCTCATAGTTTATTTGTCTCACATCATTGATTATTTTTCTTTTTGCCTTGGCAATCAAGGCTATGTTTTTTTTATGAATGAATTGTGTGGCACCCAAGTTATAGAATAATATAGATTAGGAAAACATAATTCATAATCAATCACAGGTACCACCCAAAGTTGGATTTAGGTTTTTATTTTATTTTTAAATAGGGGTAAATCGAATAATAGAGATCATAATACTTATTTAAACTTATCCTCTTAATTTGCCCATGTAAAATATTTTTGATAATTTAAAATATTAATTTTTTAATAAATATATTGATATTTTAATTTATATTGTAATATTTTAAATGTATTATTAAAAGAGTTATTTTATTTTATTATTTATAATGTATTTTAGAATAAATTATGGATTTGAAGAAATAGATTATTTATCCTGAAAGAATTGAGGGTCCGTTTGTTTTGCCTTTTTTTAAATGATTTTTATAGTATAATATATTTTGATGTAAAAAAAATTTACGAAACTTTTCATAAAAATTTTAAATAAAAATTTTATTTAAATAGTTATTCTTAAAATGTTATTTTAGATATTTTATTATTTTATCGAAAAAAAATTTATATCAAAATTTTAAAAAATCACTTAATTTTGAAACTATTTTAAATAATTTTTTATAAAAATTATTTTTGAAATAGAATTGTTTGAAAAAATTGTGACTATATTTTGATCTTCATGTTGGTTTATGTTATAGTATATCAAAATTAATTTTATAAAAAATAAATTTAAAAAAACTTATAATATTTTTAAAAACATTTTTATAAAATCTATTTTTAAAAATACAAAGAAAAAATATATTGTTTAAAGTTAAAATAACCTGGCATGATTATGATGTGGAGGGAATAGTGTGGGAATTTTCGAACTTATTTGAAATAGATTTTGAGTTTTATTATTTATTTTTGTTTGGGGCGTCTCACCTAGTTGTCAAGTATAATTTCATATCCAAAAGTAACAAGAAGTATTTATAAATATATATTTTTTAAATTAACTATCAATTTTGGTCGGTACAATATTAACCTCTAAAACATAGATAAATTCAAAATATAAATATTATAAAATTGAGACAAGATTAAACCATAAAAGAGTTCTTTTTTATATAAACAACAAAAGATTTAGTTACAGCAGAAACTTGGAAAGCTCTGAACTTTCACAAATGCTTTCACCTATGATGCATCAAAGAACTTCTAAATATTCATTTAGCTTTCTTACTAATGGTAGTGATATAAACTTTTGACAAATGAAGAACAACACAAATGCACTATGACAGATGATTGTAGTTGTCCACGATGTTAAGGTGGACCTCAATCCGTCTTGCACATTCTTAAAGACAGCTAAGACGCAATGGATTTTCAGTCTCCCATCATTGGCCAAAATTCTATATCCTAGGACTCATATTTTGGCTAGAGTGGAATCTTTCAAATACCAATATTGGTATAAATGTCTTCTGTGTGACCATGTAAACTTTCATCCGAAATTTTATATGCAGCTACCATCTGCTACATATTGTATATACTTTCTTTTGTTAGATGCGTCATTATATTGTAAATAAACTATCCAGATTCAACAAGAATCAATAATTAAACCACCATTAGAAGGAGCTGCACTGTCACCAACATTGTCCATTTCCGTTTTCACCACTTCATCCTCTTCTTTCTCAACCTTCAATCTCTGCTTGAGGACGATGATGATAAGAGTTTTAATAGAAATTAGAAATACACTATACAGAATTGAGAAAACAATGGGAACTGAGATTAACAAAAGTTATCAAGTTTAAACACTAATCACCTTGGTTTTATGCGCAAACATATTTTCATACAGTTTAGCATCTTTTTTGTCACTATCAGCTTGAAGTTGCTTCACTTTCATTTTCAGCACCTTTACCTCCCTGAAAAATGAAAAACAATGCACACCCCGTGATAAGTTTCTAATCCGGAAATAAATTTCTATGGAGAATCAAACCAATCGTTTATGTGTACCTGTTTTGTGGATCCACCTCAAGAGCTTTCTTGATGTCTACATCTGCTAAAAGAAAGTCTCCCGTCTCTATATATGCCTGCGCTCGTCTATACAAAGCTTTCACGTTGTGAAACTCAACATCAAGTACCTGATGAAAAGAGTAAGAGAAGCATGAGGAGGATTATAATATTTCAAAATGTTCACTTCTTATCTGTATTAAAGTTTAACAATAGTTGTATAAACCAGTCTATAACCGTCCTCAAACTTGATCCAATCTAAGTCTTTATGAGTCTGCTCGAGTTTACACGAAACAATTTTGTTAAGCGAGTTAACTCGGCTTTGATAACCAGAATCGTTAACTAGTACGATTTCATGCATTGGCTTAACTTCGCCTAATGACTCGAGTGGCTGTTACCTGAGTACAAAATTTGATTGCTCCAGTAAGGTCATTCAGTTTAAGGCAACAGGCTGCACCATTCAACCAGCATGAAAGTCTCAACGACTTAGCTAGCTTTTGCTCATCATCACCGAAGGATCCATCTTCGCTAACAAAATCAGCAGCCTGAGAGAAAAATAGTTATAATGGATTTGGACCAAAAATCAGGATGAACTAAAAAAACATTTATTGAACTTGAAAAATTAAAGCCATTGCAAGTAAAGGATTTACCTTATCATACTTTTTCGCAGCTCGCTGATATTTGCCACTTTTAAATAATAAATTTCCTTCTTCTTTCTTCCTCCCAGCTACCTCAATTTTCTCAGCATTAGTTAACTCCCATGGTGCTTTCTCCTATGCATTTATGATAATGGAAACACATCAATAGTTAATAAAGATAATTTCGTAAAATAACTATTTCCTTTCTTCAATTTATTGCATTTCTTAACAAATGTGTAAAAACCTTAAATAACATTCACTTTGAAACGGAGGGGGTAGTCTATAGAAAAAACCTAGATCTCTAGCTCCACAAAGTGCCAAGGCAGAGGATTTCTTTCTTTTTACCTTAATAAAATCTATCATTTCAATGTCATAGACTACTTTCGAGCCAGGTGGCACAATAACCAGATTTTGTCTCACTTCCACATTTCCAAATGCATAATCAGGATGTATACTAACTATGGCCTTCTCGCCCTTTTTCATTGTTGCCACTGCTCGGTCTAGACCAGTAATCACTTGTTCTACAAACAGAAAAATAAAAATACTAGTATCATCGCTCCCTAGAAGTCATAAACAGTTTACTATAAGGGATAACAAAATGCATGTAAGAGTGTGGTTGAGATATTAAAGAATAAACTCACCCTCATCAGTTACAAATTTCAAGGGCTGTATTTCACCAATTCCTCTTTTCTCAAATACAGTGCCATCTTCTAGCATAGCTGTGTAACTGACTGCCATGGCAATTTTAACAAAGCCAGTTAGTAAAATGAACATTAAGGGAGACACAATAAATTGGAATTTGAAAGATTACAGTCACGTCATCAAGGGTTTGAAAATATCCAATAACCCTTTATTCAAGAATATATTAGAAATCTCTTATCAAGTTACATGACCACAATTCTTAAATCAACTGAACCAATACTGAAACTTGGGTCATTATCATACCAGTAACATTTGCACCCTCGTTGGCTGTGAAAGCACCCTCCCCTTCCTTCAAAATTTTCTTAATCACCATAGAGTCACCAGTAACATTTATGACGGGCTTGAAGGACACCAATTCAATATTAACATGCAGCACTGAGTCTGGGGGAATTGAATGGAACCCGCTGCCAGCTTCTCTCCCCGTATCCCCAAAGGCATCTACATTGACCATATGAAAACAATTCCAAACTAATTATTTGAGATATTAGACCACGAATTTTTTATAATTTTAAGTTCCGTATTACAATCAATATATCAATACCAATTACGGTGTAGTAACTAACACACTGATAAAAGAAGCCAACTAGATGAAAGCGGAAAATTTCAACGGAATATAAAGATGGTTATTCCATTTTATTTCAATTAGAGTGATGCACCGAGAAAAAAAATGCATGCCTCTTAAAAGAATGAGGGAATATATGAACATAAAATAACGTATCGTTTGGTTACAAGAAAGGTAAAAAAAACAGATATTATAGGTGGAATAAAAGAACAATGTGCATACATTGAGGTTGAAAAGTTAATTCAGCCTTCTCTCCCCTGGTCATAGTCATGATCACTTTCGGCAATCTAGAAAGCACATGACCTTCAATCAACAAAATAATTTGTTACAAAGACTGAGATGAAAAATTAAATTATATTCACTATTCGGTGAAATAAAATATGAGTATAACTCAAAAATATTACCATCCTTCACATAGAATTCAACTCCTCCTTCCGGTGTTTCTGCAACAACGGTGCCATCAACTAGTGCCACCTGATACTTCACTATAGTACCCAAAAAGCACAAAAGAGACTAATAAGCCAACACAGTCTTCAATTTTAAAACACAGGACAAAAAAAGAGATGCAACAACAGAAAATGTCATTAAAATGGGTAACATAATAACGCTCAACTTGTTGACATGCGGAAAGCAAAAGAATTATGTATAAGCAGCTGTTAGAATACCAAGAACTTCATCAAGATCACCGGGCCGATCATTCCCTTTCCCCTTCTCCATAATTTTCTTGATAATTCCACCATCTTTGCAAACATCCACCACTGTGATCCAAGAAACGAGTTCCACTTCAAACTGCACAACTGAGTTGGTGCCTCGTGGAATGCCTCCAGACTCGGCAGCAGGTAATGTAAACAATGCCACCTCTCCCTTCTTCATGGTGACAATCCCATCATCTAATCCAGCATACACTTCACCTATCAACCCCAACAAAAAAATAAACAAATCTAAATCACACCCACATTAACATTACGGATTTAGCTCCTCAAACACAAACAATCATGGTTGAACACCCACATAAAATTTTGAATAAATAATAACAAAAAAAACATTTTTTTAATTGAAGTAATATAAAAACTAATCCTTTGTTTTCTTTTCACTTACTTTGGCCAAGTGTAAATGTCACAGGAGAATCCGAAACCCTTGTGGAACCCAATTTTCTTCCATCAAGCAAAGTTCCAGCATAATGAACTGCATTTGAAAAAAGGAACATTATGGAGTGTTAATTTTAGCTTAATGATGAATAAATAAAGATGAGTTTGAGTAAGCACTAACCAGTAACATGATCGTTGAAATTGGGGGTTTCCCAACCGAGACCGCGTTTAAGGAGCTTCTTTTTGATGGGTGAATTAGTAGTGAGTTTTCTCTCTTCGCCAATCTTTTGCGGCGGTGCCGATTCGATTACTTCACCTGGTTCTTCGTCGAGTTCATCTTCCTCTATCTCTGTTAATACTGCCATGGTTACTGGTTAGTTACCCACCTTTTTTCTTTGCTCTCTGTCTTAACGATAAAGTGATGGAAATGAAATGCAACATTCTAAATTCTAAATTTATTCATCAATGAAATAAAATAAAGAATATTTTGATTTGAAAAATATTAAAAATAGCAAACAAATAAATACAATATTACTTTTCAATTAGAGAAAAATGATCTATTGAAATTAATATTATCCTTACAAACAAATTTGTCTCTTAACTTAATTTAAAATTTCACTTTAATCTTTATTTAATAAATGTCATGTATTGATCCCTTAATATTATGGTCTATTAACAACAATTTTGTAAATGTTGAGAAAAAGTTAACTTTGGCATATATGGCATTTTAAGTAGTATTGTGTTATTTGACATGTTTTTTTTAATATTTTGAATTTAGTTGTTTTTGTGTTGAAATCTTTTGGTTTTGTTGAAATTTTTTAGTGTCAATCCTGTGTGAGAACGCGAAGAGAAAACGAAAACTTTAGAATGCGAAGAAGATATGAAGACGAACATGATTGAGAAGTTATGAAAACTAATATCTATTACTCATCTCCATTATTGAAGGTACGATTTCTCACGTCTGGATATAATAAAAATGTAATTTTTTTGTTAATGCATTTTCCTCACTGAACCTTTTACCTTCTTTAACTTTAATATGTCATGTATGAGTGGTTTGAGTGTATTATGCATCACGTGAGTGAGGTTACTAAGTTTACAAAATCAAGTCGCAAAGAGTTATAGTGTGTTTGGCAATGTATCCATGATTTCTAGAGTTATTTTGAAATTATGAGTGGTTTAGAGGATTTAGGGTACCCATCAACTTAAAGTATCTGGTATTATGATGCAATAGACAATAAAGGGTTGGAAGATGATATAAGAAAGAAAAGGAAGAAAAAAATTACATTGATGAATGCTACTATGCATTTATATGTTCTCCATCCATTGTCCCAATCCGATATTATTGAAGAGTCAATATTTTTCCTTGAATATAATATATATGATTAGATGGATGTCTTTTGAAGGGTTATTATGGTGGCCAAATACTAATAGCAAATGGACCCAAATGATCAAATATTGACAATAGCATTTGTTGTGGTAGAGGGTGAAATCGAGGATTCATGGTCTTGATTCCTTGAACTATTGATAAGTGACTTAAGAGGGACCATGTTATGTAGTATTTACACATTCATTAGCGGTCAACAAAAAGTAATATTATATGTTTTATGTAATATTTACATATTCATCAAGTGCATTATATATTTATTGTGTTAATATGCTTTTCTGTTTTAATTGTAGTATTTATTGCTAGCACTTGTGGAATTTCTCCCTGAAGTGGACCAGAGATTTTGTGTTAGGTAAATGTAATCATACATGTTAGTTGTGTTCAATTTTGTTATTAAATGCTAACTGAACTGCAATAATACATAATGGTTGTGTTTAATTTTGTTACTAAATGTTGATTGAATTGACTTAATTGCAAGCATACATGTTTAGGCTTTTATAAAACAACTTCAGGAAGAAGTATCCAGACATTAAACTAAAAGAACTGATGTGGAAGGGTGATACTGCTAGTTATGTTAATGTACGGGAAAAGGCAATGATTGAAATAGAGGAAGTAAATGAGGATTCATTCAAGCACTTGATAAAGATTCCACCAAGGTTTTAAGCAAATCTAGATTTAAAACAACTACAAGGTGTGATACTTTGGTGAAAATATGTCAGAGGCATTCAACTCAGTTTTTGTAAATGCTAGGGCCAAGCCAATTCTCACTATGATTGAAGAAACTAAAGTGTATCTTATGTTGAGGTGAGAGTCAAATAGGCAGAAGATTGCAAAATATAATGGTCAAATTCTACGAAATATCAAGAAAATAATGGAAAAGGAATCCCAAAAATCAAACAGTTATATAGTGAGGTAATCGGTAGTTTTATCTTGTTGTGAGTTTTTATTGTGGTTTGCATTTCGAGTGTTATGTAATATGTGATTTTTATGTTTCTTACAGGCATGTTGGTGAATACGATTATGAGGTTAGCAATATCTCATACAATGGAGAAAAGTATATTGTGAGTCTGTAAAAAATATCCTTGTAAGAGGTGGACGTTAATAAGGCTACCATGATGTCATGCAATTTCCTGCATGAAGGACCGACACTTGAAATTTGATGATTTTTTCCTGACTGCTACAAGAGGGATTACTATGAAGGTTGTTATGCATCAATTATTTATCTAGTGAATGGGAAAGTTTTGTGGAATAAAACAGAGTATGTTGATTTGTAGTCACCATCAATCAAAAGACAGTTTGGGAGGCCCAAGAAGAAAAGTAACATGGAAGATTGAGATATGTTGAAAGTTAAGACATAGCAGAAAAAGCAGAAGATTGAGAGATGTTGAGAGATGTAGGCAAACTCATTCTTCAATTTGAAAATTTTATTCTTTTGTCTTTCATTCTTCAAATCTCTTTCATCAACAATTTCATCACCTACCCACTTAAAGAAATTGCAACCCTTTTCCATGTGATTTTTGTAATTTCTACAATCCCAAAACTTTTTCCCAAAGTTCACATTATTCATATTACTCTCAGTATAAAGAACACATTACTCTTGGCAAAAACACTCCATCCTCTTGTTTCTATGAAGTACAAATCCAATTGTTCCAAAGCTTTTGTTGTTTGACACTGAAGCACTACTTGAATTCTTTGACGTTGGAGAGAAATTTTAAAGAGGATGAATATTGAAGAAGATGAAGAGGAAACCCTAGAAAACACAGCAAAAGCAAGAAGATGATTTTTTTTTAAATGTTTTTCTGTAAGATGATTTTGAAAAAGATGATGAACGTATATGATAGAAACTCGTGAATCATAAACGAAAGAAGAAAATACCCTACTAGGCATTTATAATACATATGTTGACTCAGTTTTTTAATAATTGTCTTTATGTCGTGCCACATATGCTGAAGTTAACGTTTTTCCTAAAATTTAACGAAAAGAACTATTTAGACTAATGGAACCGTTTTTAAGAAACTAATTGATAACATTTATTAAATAAGTGATTAAAATGGAATTTTAAATTAAGTTAAGAGACTTTGTGACTAATTAAGTATAATCTAAAATATTGTCTGCAAATCTCATCTCAACTCTCAGAAGACGATATTGTTATGTTGAACATCATCACAAGGGTTCGAACTCTGATACTCATGGTTGTGTATGTGAGTTTCTAGTGGTTATTATCATTTTCTCTTAAAAATATATTTATTATTTAAAATATTATAAAAATATATAGTTGTATAAATATTATCACAATACATTCCCAAAATTTTCTTTCAAATTAAACTAAAACATCAATTTATTATATTAATATAGACAGTCATAACATGATTCTTATACAGGAAAATAACATATTAAGAAAACATCCAATATCTTACGATCCATTTATTGGTATGGTTTAGAAAATCTAACTCTATTTGAAACTCACATTTTTGTCATGTAAGTTATAAGTTCTCTTAATAACTATTGATTTCCCTCGGGCATCAACCATGACAATTTTTTTAGTGTGTTATTAAAAAAAATACCACATTTTAAACCTGATTTAAATCTTAATTTACTCTAATACCTTAGAAGAATTTGGATCATATACTTTAATATATTGAATTTTATTATAGCATTTTTTTTATTTATTAAATCTTTTTTATAATATTTTTTTATGTCTATTAATATTAATAAATAAAAATTGAACTTTTTAAAATTTAGAATCTCCCCAAAATTGGAGCTCAGTGCTAAAGAGTTTGTTGTTCCTGCATTTGATCTTAAAAGTTCATGATAATATGTTTTATATTTTTGTATATCGCTCTTTGAATAACTTATCTACCATGTATTTAACTTTGTATCTTGCTACAATAACCTTTGTCTTATAAACGCCAATATTTCATTTTCTTTGAGCATTTTCCCTTATGTCTCTAGCCTCGATCTTTGGATTTTCTTTCAAAGATTATTGTATATTTTTACTTGGTAATTTATACTTATCAATTTCATCTTATAATCCCTACGATAGTCATGTCTCTCCTCCAAATTACTTAGTTGAGTTTATTTAGTGACTTGTCAAAATATGATTGTCATTAACATCCATATTTGCATATCACATCGCCTTTCTTCTTGTCACATTTTCTAATTTTGGATTCTTCCTAAATGTACCGCATAATTGCTTCCTTAAAATCATGTTTTGGACCAAAACAAATACATATTTTTCCCACTTGTAATCTCAAATATTCTTCACAGTCCTAAAAATAGGATACTATTTTCTCTTTGCTACATGATTCTCGTCACTTTCACAACCACTATTTAGTTTTGTACTTTCAGCTTCATTGTGCCGGTAAATTTTATGTTACTTAAAGTATCTTCAGCGGTAGTTTTTCAACCCAGTTCGCCAGAGTGGAACAACAATGAGGGCAATTCTTTCACAGTTGAATGGTTGGAGTTCGTCAACATGGCAATGCTATTGCTTCAGCATGCAACGGTAACCTTTCTTTTTTTCTATTTTTTAATTTAGAAAGTAGCCGTTCAACGGCTACTTATTTTTTTTATTTTTTTTTAACATATTTTTTATTATAAATATAATTTTGATTTCCAAAAATTTACCAACATAAATTTCTCTCACTTTTATTTTCTCTTCAATTTGAAATTTCTCTCTCACAATTTCATCATTTTATTCCTATACTTTTAATTTTTTTTCAACAATTTTTTCTCATTAGCATTTTGTTTACAAAATATTTAACTCAAAATTTCATCTTTTTACTTCAAATTACAATTGTTTAGGTCAAATGGATCCTAATCATTTTCATTATCAACAAGTTTTTTTCAATTACATGCAAAATTATCAAAATCCTAATCCTCAAAATTCTCAAATTCCACCGATGCCAACAAACCCCGCCATATTTCTTCCGTCACCAAACAATCCAAATATGTATCCTATACCTCAAACGAATTCTAATAGTATGGAATTCTCTACTCAAGTTCCACCATTTTCTACTCAAGTCCCACCATTTTCTACTCAAGTTGGTACTGAAAAAGAAGAAAGGGTTGTCGTTAAAAAAAGATCTCGAGAGCAATTTACAAGGGAAGAGGATATACTACTTATTCAATCATGGCTCAATGTTTCAAAGGATCCAATTGTGGGAGTTGATCAAAAGGCTGAGAGTTTTTGGTTAAGAATTGTTGGTAGTTATAACCAATATCGTGGGCAATTGCGGGAAAAGTTAGGGGGACAGTTAAAATGTCGATGGCATAGAATAAATGGCATGGTTCAAAAATTTGTTGGGTGTTACAAAATTTCTCTTAACGGAAAGAAAAGTGGGACATCCGAGACCGATGTCATGGCAGATGCACATGCTATTTTTGCTCAGGATCAAGGTACAACATTCAATCTTGAGTATGCATGGCGATTGTCATACGGTGAACTGACTTTATTGGATTTGTAATCGCAATGTCGCGGTTAGCAAGAGTCGCCACCGACTTTTCTTTTATCCCATAAGGAAAGGCGGAAAAGAACAGGAAAGACCTTAATTTAGATTCTTAGGTTCGGGAGGTGCTTTATACAAAGGGAAGGTATTAGCACCCTTTGTATCCATGGTTATCCATGGGCTCTTAATTGCTCAATCATTTATGTTTTCTAGTTTGAAAAAGGTGGTTGAGAAAGGTGTGAAAAATATTTTGCAAAATGAGAATTTAACTTTGTAATGATTCGTGCATGAATGTATACAAAGTGGTTATCTCGTTTTAATTTAGAAAATAGTTTAGAAAAATATAACTCGACAATGATCCTAGTGCGGATGTATGCTAAGTGGTGATTTTCCAAAAAGATGTTTGAAAGGTGTGAGGTGAAAAGTATATTTTTTTGGTTATGAATGAGCAATTTAGGTTATACCTATCTGAGGTCTTTCCGGGCATTTCCTATCCTTATGAGGGTAAAACTGTCCTTACTATTGAGAAGTAAGTAGTTTTATCCTTGGGATGTAGAAGGGTCATCGTAGGGTCATTGATAGGTCATTGAAGGCAACAGTTGTGAGGATACCTTAGCATTCGAAGGGACCATCATCATTTAACCGTAGGCTATACCGAAGGGTCACCGAGGGACGAAATCGTATTTCCGAAGGCAACATCCGAGGGACTATGATGATTTTACCGAAGGGTCTTTGCTAAGGATATCCCCATATTCGCGGGACATGACCGTTATACCGTGATACCGTAAGGCAGCAAAGAGAGGTCCAAGATCACTTATTTAAGGTCATATTTTAAAGTCAATTAAGTAATTAAGTCCATACTAAAATCAATGCATTAAAATTAATACATTAAAATTAATACATTAAAATTAATACATTAAAATTAAGACATTAAAATGAACACATTAAAATTAATTAGGCCACTTAAGGTGAGTCTCCACAAGGGTATCCCACAAATAAAGTGGGAGACCTAAACAGCAATCTTTTCCCGGGACATATGAACCTTTGCAAAATTCAGCAAACGGGTTAGAATACCAAATCAGGGTGCAATCGAGAGTTGCACCAAAGTAATAGGTAAACAAAGCATGGTTACAACAATAGGACGAAGAACAGCGACATCCATTACAACAATTCAAAGTATCCAGGCATACTTAAGTTACATGCAAAGCCTCAAATATATTTATGAATCTCAATTATGATATCACATGTGAATTAGGAACATAAAGCGATAATAGTAACGCAAACCTGTTTGCAATTGAGTCGCAACCTTGAATTGGCCGATCGGATAGAATTGAGCGGAGGTGACCTTGCTGCCGCCGTAAGATTAGAGTCGGTAAAAAGGCACACAATAGTTTCCGTTGTAGAAACTATTGTGCGAAAAGAATTAACTAAATACCAAAAGGGAATCCGGAATTGCAAAAGAAATAGTGTAGCACTTGTAAAACACAATGCCTAAGCTGCTGGAAAAGAAGAAAAAAATGCAAAGGCGAAAACGGCAAAGGAAAAAGAATCTCGGAAAAAGCTCCTCCTTTTAGGTTTTCAAGGCGGCTATTTATATTGTTGTCATTAGGTCATGCCTGCTGCCAAAAAAAAGTCTTCAACACGTACGTGGATATAGGGCCCAACGGATCTTCAAGTCTCCGAAGCGTTGCCTGCGCCCACAAAGTAGGGGAATGGTGTGACGTTCGTCACACCATGTGTGACGCCCGTCACAGGGGTGTGCGAGGCGTGACGCTCGTCACAGCCTCTGTGACGCTCGTCACAGATGCCACACCCGTGTTCTTGTACTTTGGGTTGGGCTTTGCTGTTTGGTCCGTTTTCTTTCCTTTTTGTACCCCTTTTCCTCCACTTCCAAATAAACCACTTTCATATTATCACTAGGTGAGCGTGTAGCGAGTAGGCCAGTTTGGGTCATTCGCGAGCTGGGCCTTAGTTCCTTTAAGTGTCATAAAAATGAGTCGGAGTGCCCTGAAATGTCTTGAAATATTAATGGGCAAATTTTGGGGTATGACAGCTGCCCCTGTTCAATATTCTTGAGCCGAGAGTGTAGAATGGTATGTGCCGCTCGTGGTCTAGAGGTGAAAGATTATTGAACACTAGAATGCCCCAAAATTTTGCACTTGCCAATTAGTCTTGGTGGAGATGGGCTTAAAGATACCATCCAAGAAACTTGCTGAGGAGATTTCCAGATTGTGTCGTACATTAGACGATATCTAGAGACATGGGTGTCACACCGGGTCATACATCAGACCGTATAGTGAACCCTCCATTATGCTGTTGACTTCGTCGGGGAGTCAGAGTATGCTATACTGCTGGGGATAAGGGATCAGAATGGATCATACATTAGACCGTGTCTGAAGACCAGAGTGGGCTATCCATTAGGCAGATGACTTTGCTGAGGATGAAAAATCAGAACGGATCGTACGCTAGATTGTATCTGAGTTGAAGATCCAAATGGGTCTTATGATAGACTGTATTGGAGTTGCAGGATGAGCCGTCCATTAGGCTGAATCTGATGATAAAAAGGGGGTAGTCGTACACTAGACTACACTTCAGAAATGTACCGTACACTAGGTAGCATCTGAGGAGACAAAGGTCTTAATTGGGTCGTACATTAGACCGTATCAGAGCAGAATGAGCCGTCCATTAGGCCGAATCTGATGATAAAAAGGGGGTAGTCGTACACTAGACTACACTTCAGAAATGTACCGTACACTAGGTAGCATCTGAGGAGACAAAGGTCTTAATTGGGTCGTACATTAGACCGTATCAGAGCAGAATGAGCCGTCCATTAGGCCGAATCTGATGATAAAAAGGGGGTAGTCGTACACTAGACTACACTTCAGAAATGTACCGTACACTAGGTAGCATCTGAGGAGACAAAGGTCTTAATTGGGTCGTACATTAGACCGTATCAGAGCAGAATGAGCCGTCCATTAGGCCGAATCTGATGATAAAAAGGGGGTAGTCGTACACTAGACTACACTTCAGAAATGTACCGTACACTAGGTAGCATCTGAGGAGACAAAGGTCTTAATTGGGTCGTACATTAGACCGTCTTGAAATAGTTGAAGGAATCATATGTTGGGCTGAATCAGAATGAACCGTATGTTAGGCTGTATCTGATAATATCTGTACATGTTGTACTTGCAATAAATGTCTGGGATGGGCTTAAAGATGCCATCGTTAGGAAGATACTGAACTGTAGTCAGAATGAATGTCCCGGGAATTGTATCTGAGATACATATCTGGATCTTGTACATAATTGATAGAGGTGTCTGTCTGAATGAATGTTCCCGTGAATTGCATCTGGAATATGTATCTGAATCTTGTCTGTGATTGATAAAGGCGTCTGCCTGGATGAGCCTTTTACTTTGACTATATCAGGAGGATAATTAACCTGCAAAGAAAGGTTAGCTTTATGCCATGTCATGATGCATGAGATGTTTTATGCTTTCGAAAATAAATGCGAATGTTGTATGCATGCGTATGATGTGAAATGATGTAAGGAATGAGTTATGCGTGTGAGAAGTTCTGCTTGGAGACTCTACTGGGGAAAATAAATCCCCATCTACTGATTGGAGATACTTGTAATGATGACCCTTTCGCGGCAGGGGGTTGTTGATTTGGTCTGATGGCGGAAATATTCAACAGAGCCTGGCTGGGGATGGAAGAGAGGATCAATCTGTCTGATGGTGCCAACCTCTGTTGGGGGATAGCTGGCTGTGCCGGGGAATACTGCCCACTTCTTCTGGGGAAGAACAGGCTTGCTGGGGGAAGAGAATTGGTAGTGGACTCATCGGGAGCATGATTAGACCTTATCCTCGATCCCAAAGTCTTGTAGTAACTGCTATTGCTATTCTATGTACGTATTTTTGATAAACATTGATCATATTCAAATGCACATATTAATTCAAATTAAATCAATGGACGTTTACGCAAACAAGACGGAAAAAGTAAAAACAAAAATATCTTTTTTGCAAGAAGGTTGTATTGATTTTGAAAGGAGGCCTATAAACAGGCAATTTGTGTACAAGGAGACAGAAATCCTGGTAAGAGGAAATTGTCGAAACAAAGAGAAAACTATGCAGAAAAAGTCCTATTGATTTTAAGTCTACTACGGCCATTATGTCTTCAAGCATCTCATCCTCTGCTGTCGGATAGAAGTGATTGGCTTGGTCAGTCCCTTGAACTTGGATGAAAGTTGACTGAAAACGGGACATAGTCATACGCTTTAATCCCTAACTTTTGCCTGGACCGCCTTTTCAGGTTTTCAGTCCAACAGGATACCCTTTTTTGCCCAAGCCGCCTTTTCAGGTTTTCGACTTGCCGGGTGTACATCTTTTATATATATATCCCTAATTTTTGCCCGAACCCTTTTGGTTCGCCGGGATGCCCTTACTTTTGCCTAGATACGTCGATCTAGCGGGTCTTTTTTATGCGTAGTATTTTTTAACTATGTCCGCGTTCACGGGATGTGGGAAGTCTTCACCATCCATTGTAGCAAGTATCATGGCTCCACCAGAGAATACCTTCTTAACTACAAATGGCCCTTCGTATGTGGGAGTCCATTTGCCTCTGGGATCACCTTGGGGTAGAATGATACGCTTGATCACCAAGTCGCCAATTTGATACACCTGTCTCTTGACTCTTTTGTTAAATGCCTGGGTCATGCGCTTCTGATATATCTGTCCATGACAAACAACCGCAAGTCTCTTCTCATCGATCAAGTTTATCTGATCGAGTCGTGTCTGAATCCATTCATCTTCAACTAAGCCCGCCTCTTTCATGATCCTTAGGGAGGGAATCTGAACTTCCACTGGTAAAACGGCTTCCATTCCATAGACTAAAGAGAAAGGAGTTGCCCCTGTCGAAGTGCGTACTGAAGTGCGATAACCGTGAAGGGCAAACGGTAACATCTCATGCCAGTCTTTGTATGTTACCGTCATCTTTTGTATGATCTTCTTGATATTCTTATTAGCAGCTTCTACGGCGCCATTCATCTTTGGCCGGTACGGAGAAGAGTTGTGATGCTTAATTTTGAACTGCGTGCAGAGTTCAGTAATCATCTTGTTGTTCAAATTAGTACCATTATCAGTGATAATTCTTTCAGGGATGCCATACCGACAAATAAGGCTATTCTTGACGAACCGTGCCACCACATTCTTGGTGACAGAAGCGAATGAGGCTGCCTCCACCCACTTCGTAAAGTAATCAATAGCGACAAGAATGAAGCGATGTCCATTAGAAGCCGTGGGTTTAATCTCTCCAATCATATCGATGCCCCACATTGCAAAGGGCCAAGGAGCTGTTAACACGTTCAATGGAGCAGGGGGCATATGTACTTTATCCGCATAGATCTGGCACTTGTGACAGGTTCTGGAGTGATGGTGGCAATCAGCTTCCATGGTAGACCAATAATACCCTGATCTCAGGATCTTCTTGGCCATTGTACGTCCACTAGAATGGGTCCCAAAAATACCATCATGCATGTCTTCCATAATCCTTTCTGCTTCCTTTTTATCCACACAGCGAAGCAGAGTCGAATCATGATTACGTTTGTATAACACTCCGTTACTCAGAAAGAATTTAGCGGAGAACTTCCTCAGGAATTTTCTGTCCTTGATGGATGCCCCTTCAGGGTATTCCTGAGCTTCTAAATATCTTCTTACGTCGTGGAACCAAGGTTTCTCCTGTACCTTCTCAGTGTTAAGTCCATAACAGTAAGCTGGTTCATCTGACCGTCCGATGGTAATCATGGGAGCTTCGCTGCCCCATCTGACTCTGAACATAGATGACATGGTAGCTAATGCGTCTGCCAACTGGTTTTCCTCTCGTGGAATATGTTCAAATGTTACCTCTTCAAAGTATGGGATTAATGTCATCACCTGCTCTCGATAAGGGATGAGATTTGGATGTTTAGTATCCCATTCCCCGTTGATCTGACTGATTACCAAGGCCGAATCTCCGTACACACTCAAAAACTTGATTCGCCAATCTATAGCAGCTTTGAGTCCAAAAATGCATGCTTCATACTCAGCCATATTATTGGTACAATGGAAACATAGTCTAGCCGTGAGAGGTGTATGGTAACCTCCGGGAGAAATGAGTACAACCCCAACACCATGGCCCAATGCATTAGAAGATCCATCAAAGACCATAGTCCATCGGGATCCCCATTCGGGTCCTTCATCTGGTTTAGGTTTTCCATTATCAGTAACAAGCATGACATCCTCATCTGGGAACTCAAAATTCATAGATTGGTAATCGTCCACCGCTTGATGAGCCAAATGATCAGCTAGCACGCTTCCTTTGATTGCTTTCTGGGTAGTGTACTGGATATCGTACTCTGTTAAGATCATCTGCCATCTCGCTATTCTTCCGGAGAGGGCAGGCTTCTCGAACATGTATTTGATGGGATCCATCCTAGAAATCAACAAAGTGGTCTGATTCAACATATACTGTCTTAGTCGGCGAGCAGCCCAGGCCAAAGCACAGCAAGTTCTCTCGAGCAGTGAGTATCTTGTTTCACAGTCGGTAAACTTTTTGCTCAGGTAGTATATGGCATGCTCTTTTCGACCAGACTCGTCATGTTGCCCCAATACGCACCCCATTGAATTTTCTAACACGGTCAAATACATGATTAGAGGTCTTCCTTCAACTGGTGGTATCAGAATCGGAGGTTCCTGGAGATATTTCTTGATTTTGTCAAAAGCTTCTTGACATTCCTCATTCCATATCATCTTTTGATTTTTCCTCAGTAGCTTGAAGATGGGTTTGCAAGTAGCGGTCAAGTGGGAGATAAATCGAGCAATGTAGTTCAAGCGTCCCAAGAAACCTCTGACTTCTTTCTCCGTACGGGGAACTGGCATTTCTTGAATAGCCTTCACTTTAGCCGGGTCAACCTCGATTCCTTTACCGCTGACAATAAAGCCCAAGAGTTTACCGGATCTCACTCCAAAAGTGCATTTGTTTGGATTCAATCTCAACTTGTACTTCTTCAACCTCTCGAACAGTTTGTATAAGTGATCGAGATGTTCTTCTTCAGTATGAGATCTAGCTATCATGTCATCCACATATACTTCTATCTCATGATGAATCATATCATGGAACAAAACCACCATAGCACGCTGGTACGTTGCCCCGGCGTTCTTTAGACCAAATGGCATTACTTTATAACAGAACGTGCCCCATTGCGTCACAAACGTAGTCTTCTCCATGTCCTCAGGCGCCATCTTAATCTGGTTGTAACCCGAGAATCCATCCATGAATGAGAATACTTTGTGTTGAGCGGTGTTATCTACCAGAACATCAATGTGCGGGAGCGGAAAGTCGTCTTTGGGACTTGCTTTATTCAGATCTCGGTAATCTACGCACATTCGCACCTTACCATCCTTCTTTGGCACAGGCACCACATTAGCAACCCATTGAGGATAAGAAGTAACGGCTAGGAAACCGGCATTGAATTGTTTCATAACCTCGGCTTTGATTTTCTCAGACATTTCGGGACGCATGCGGCGAACCTTTTGCTTGACAGGACGGCAGTCTTCCTTCGTAGGCAGCCGATGCACCACTATATTAGAATCCAACCCGGGCATGTCTTCATAAGACCAAGCAAAAACCTCCACATAGTCGTGCAACATCTGGATCAACCTTACTTTCACACTACTTTCCAAATCTGCTCCTATTTTGACTTCTTTTCTGTCTACCTCAGTACCCAGGTTTACGATTTCGAGGGACTCTTCATGCGGCTGTATAGTCCTTTCCTCTTGCAGTAACAATCTGGCAAGCTCTCCAGGGACTTCACAATCTTCCTCACTTCCATCTTCGACTTGGTAGATCGGATTTTCAAAGTCATAATGAACAGTAGCGGAATTATTATCAATAGGATCCAGAGTGGATACGGATCTGCAATTTGTTACGTGAGTGTGTGTAAGAAAGCATAGCTTGTTCGAAAGACGGCAGGAAAAAATAAAGAGCGCAATATTTGAATGCGAAAAAGTCCATTGATTTATTGAATATGAATATGCTTATGAAATGACAAAACCCTTAACAAATTAGCTATTGTGCCCCGGGCGTAGACACAATGCTTTAAGAGGTTCAATTGAAAAATAAAGATTTGCAATACTAAATGGACAATGACAATTACTCCTGACTAAAGGAAATCGGGATAGTGTCTTCAGCCTTCCAATTATTGAGTCTGTCGCCAATTGTTGGGTAGATCCAATTATCCAGGTCGCCATCACTGTCAGCATCTTCTACAGCATTGATTTGATCTTTGACCATCTTTTCAGAGTTGAATCCCAGCCCAGCTTTGTCAGACTTGTACGGTACGTTGATCAGTTGACCCCAGCCAGTACAGCCACCATCTTCGACCACAGCTTGAGCATCTTTCAGAGAAATCATAGCAGGAGGAGCACGAATAACCTTGGGCACACAGGGAGTTGGCTTAAGGACAGGATCGGGCGGAGAAACCACTTCAAATGACTGAGTTGGAGTCTCGAAGAATTCACCATCCATCTCAACGTATCTGAAGGTATGCACACTACTGACAATGTATTCTTCTTCCCCACACACAGTGACAATCTTACCCTCTATCGGATATCTCAACTTTTGATGGAGAGACGAAGCTACAGCACCTGCCCCATGAATCCAAGGGCGTCCCAGTAAGCAGGAATAGGCAGGACGAATGTTCATTACATGGAAGGTAGTATTGAAGACTTGAGGTCCTATCTTGATAGGGAGGACTACTTCGCCATGGACAACACTCTTTGCACCATCGTAAGCACGTACCACAATATCACTAGGCTTCAATTCAATGCCTTTACAGTCAAGTTTATCGAGCACGACTTGCGGTAGCACATTCAAGGAAGAGCCATTATCAATCAACACATGAGCCAAAGTGATTCCCTTCAACTCAATAGAAATATGCAGGGCCTTGTTGTGGTCTTTTCCTGCTGGTGTCAGGTCAGCATTGGAAAAACCTAGGCCGTCGTCAACAGTCAGGTTAGCAACATAGTTTTCGAACTGATCGGCGGAGGTCTCTTGAGGTACATGGGCAGTCTTCAGGAATTTCATCAAAGCATGGGCATGAGATTCAGAGGATAACAACAAGGACAACATCGAGATTTTGGAAGGAGTATGCCCCAACTGTTCTACCACATCGAAATCACTCTTGCGGATGATTTTCAGCATTTCTTCCATTTCTCGTTTGGCAACATCTTCAGTAGTAGCTTCGATCGGTGTCTCTGACTGAGAAGGGTTGACTGGTTCTTTTCCTCGGTTTTCGGGAACCGGAGGTGAGATCTCTGGAGAGAAGATCCTTCCGCTTCGAGTAACTTTACTAGTCCCAACAATGTCATTAGGATTAGCAGAATTGCCAACTTGCTTTACACCATGGATGTAAACATCACCTCCATAATTCCACGGAATAGCTTTGCTTGAGGAATACGGGATCGGGCCAGGTGCAGTAATGATCAGGGGAGCTACTCTGGGCTCAGCAATAATCTTTACAGGTATTCTGGGAGCAGTAATCTTCACTGGAATTTTGGACCTCGCAATCACAGATACCTCTTCAATAGGGTTTTCTGCCTTAGAAACCCTTTCAAAGAGGATTGTACGATCGTCCATCAGTCGTTGGATACCATTCTTCAACTTCAGACAGTCCTTGGGCCGGAGTATGCAGAGATTGCAATCTTCAGTACAACCTGGAAATAAACCAGCTTGCAATAAATTCCTCTTTATGATCGGGAGAGGAGATGTTAAGTCCGCTACAGTAGTGATGAGAGAACCGTCATCGAGAGCATTAACAGCTTTGTCATGATTAGGCATAGGAGCAGTGATGACATTAGGAGTCTCCGGAGGCTCGAACTCAATTTCTCCAGCTTCGATCATATCCTGAATCTTATTCTTCAATGGCCAGCAATCGTTTGTATCGTGCCCGGGGCTATCGGAGTGATACGCACACCTGGCATTGGGATTATAACGAGAAGAGGAAGTGTTGGGATTTGTAGGAGGATCTCTGAGGGTGATCAAATTTGCCTTTAGCATTCCCTGCAGTGCCTGTGCCAAGGTCATATTGATCCTGGTGAACTGCCTTCTTGGTCTGTCTTGTCTTTGTTGGAAGTTCTGAGATGGCGGTGCTGCGATCGTCACTGCTCCAACGGCGTGGTCACCATTTTTCTTATTATGATTCTTCTGACCATACACCGCATTCGATTCATTCTTCCCATGGTAGGACTTTTTGCTGCTTGTAGAAGTAGCTGCCTGTAACTTCCCACTCCGAATGCCGCTCTCCACCCGTTCGCCTGTCAGTATAAGTTCAGTGAAACCTGATGAAGAACTCCCCAGTAGGTGGCTGTAGAATGGGCCAGTCAGGGTACCCATGAACAGGTCTACTAATTCTCGGTTAGTCATAGGGGGCTTGACTCTGCCAGCCAAATCTCTCCATTTCTGAGCATACTCTTTGAAGCTTTCTTTAGATCCCATGGCCATGTTCTGCAACTGTAGCCGAGTAGGTGCTAATTCAGAATTGTACTGGTACTGCTTATAGAAAGCCGTTGCTAAATCAGTCCAGGTGCGGATGTCAGAGCTCTCGAGCTGATAATACCATTCCAACTGAGTGCCAGACAGACTTTCTTGGAAGAAGTGGATCCACAGTTTCTTATCAGTGGTATGCGGCTGAATCTTTCTCACATAGGCCCTTAGATGCATCTGAGGACAAGACGCACCATCATACTTAGTGAAAGTGGGGATTTTGAATTTGCGGGGAATGGTCACATCGGAGACCAGACCCAGACTTTCGAAATCCAGACCAGGTGTCTTCTGACCCTCCATGGCTAGCATGCGTTCTTCCAGCAGTTTGTACTTATCATCTCTTGGAGAGTACTGTTCATTTTCATACTCTTCATCTTCATCCTCAGGGTTAGAGAAATCAGGATTCTCCTCCTCTGAATCAATTTCCGCCCCCTCTTCTGGACCATTCGGGATTCCAAATTTGATTCCCGTAGCCTGTCCTTTACGCCTTCTGCCCGGGTTAATGAAGCTCACAGCTTTCTTGTCCTTTTTCTTTTCGGCCAAAAGAGCCTTCAGTTCCTCCTGCCCCTTGGATAAGCTTAGCATCATCTCCTTGAACTGAGCATTCTGAGTCTGGAGATCTTTGACAGTTTGCTCGAGATCCATTTTTCTGTTTAAGAGGCAGACCGTGAGAATATGGTCCTTTAGAATACCTGTTATGCAATGTTATGTTATGTGATGCAATGCATGAAATGTTTTCAAGGACTTTTGGAATTTAACTTTGCATAAATCACCAACAAGAGAGAAATGTTTATTGCTACTTTTTTAATCAATGTTCATTACAAAAGGAATAATAGTAAAATACAATGACATCTCAAATCTCCCAGGGGCGACTTCTTTTTGGGCGAAGATATGCATTGAGTCTTCGTTCCTCATTAAGCTGACTGGTGAGCTCTAATACTTTCTTCCTTTCTGCATTGAACTGAGCTTCGAAAGTATCTCTCTCCTCTCTCAACTGGGTCCAGGATCTTTTCAATTCCTCAGCATCAGTAGGCATATCTGGGTAAGAAATGATCTGGGAAGTACCTCCTTCGACCTCCGATTCAACAATCAATGGTCCGACTGCAAGATATGGCATGACAAGTTCACGAGCTCTGGCGCGGACCCATCTGAGATAAGGCTCCATAGGAATAGAATTTTTCTTGCCTAAATTGCTTCTTTTCACCATGCCCCAAGCTCGTACAAACTTTTGACGGAGATTTTGAGGGTCATCGTCATAGTCGAACACTGTACCTTGAATAATCATTTCATGTGGACCATCTCTTCGGGCATACCCAAACTGACGTAGGGCTAAGGCAGGATTATAAGTAATACCTCCTCTTATCCCCATGAGTGGTACATTAGGGAATTCTCCACAACGGTCGATGATGATACCATTTTCTCTGAGGTTAGAACACCACCGGATGTCTGAATGGGAGAGTGCCATTATCCTTTGAGACCACTTCAGATTTTGATCATTCTTGAAGACTGATTGAGGAAGGTGCGAAATAAACCACCTAGACAATAGAGGTATGCAGCACATGAGAGTCCCTTGCTTCTTCATAGTACGAGTGTGAAGGGAATGCAAGACATCTCCAAGCAAGGTAGGCACAGGGTTATGAGTGAGGAATATCTTAATAGCATTCATGTCTATGAATTGGTCTGGATTAGGGAATAACACCAAACCATAGATTAACAATGCTAGAACATCTTCAAAAGCATGAACATTCATAACTTTTAGGAATTCTCGGGCCTTACTTATCAGAAATTTGGCGAGTAAACCTTTAATTCCACTTCTTGTTACCCAATTGGTCTCAATGTCAGATTTCGTCATGTGTAAAGCTGCGGCAACTTCTTCAGACTTTGGCATCTTTTCTAAACCGCTGAAGGGTATTTGATCCAGGATAGGTATCCCAAGCAGCTGGGAGAATTCTTCTAACGTGGGTACCAACTGATAATCTGGGAAAGTGAAGCAATGATGCTTAGGATCGAAGAACTGGAATAGGACTCTCATCATATCTTCTTTGAAACCCGTGGTAACCAGATTGAGGAGATGACCATGTTTCTTGTTGAACTGAGCATGATCGGGGAGTTCTGACACCAAATCCTTGAGTTGAGGAGAGATTGCTACAAGATTGATCCGGATGGTCTTCCTGGAAGCCATAACCTGTTCAAAGAGCAAAGCTAAATTCCTAAGTCCTTGAAATGGTTAGTATGATGATGTTATGATGTTATGATGTTATGCAAGCACAAGCATGTCACACAACAATTATTCCTAGGTTTTAAGGCTTGCATGAGTTCCATAGGTAAGTACCCTCCCCACTGAAGTTTGGTTGGTTCAACCTGTCCTAGAATAGTAACCGGGTTCTAGAAGGATCTCAGATCATCGACCTTTCTTTAGGTCCACTTCAGTGCAACACCAAGTGGTTGACCGAAGCTTCCCTAAAGTCCAATCTCAAAGAGTGTAGTATCGAGTATCAACCAACCTCAATCGGAACCGAAGTCAGTTATCTCACTACTTTCTAATGGCTAGGATAAGTCAATTAGGGTTCTAAAGGTCTGGTTAATGCTTTGATGACACCACGCGGAAGCCAAATTTTTCCTCAAGTAACATGAGGAACATCAGGACAACCAAAGTGTCACATTAACCGTAACTATCATTTTAACCATTCCAGTATACGCCGGATAGTCGCGATGATCTATTGCTACTTACCTAAGGTACACTAGATCCGGGTGTAGGATCTTTCACTCAACAATACCCTTAAAAGAAGGAACAATCCCAAAACATAAATGATTTTTTTCAAAGATGGACCTCTCTTTAAGTCCCCAGCAGAGTCGCCAGTTCTGTCATACGGTGAACTGACTTTATTGGATTTGTAATCGCAATGTCGCGGTTAGCAAGAGTCGCCACCGACTTTTCTTTTATCCCATAAGGAAAGGCGGAAAAGAACAGGAAAGACCTTAATTTAGATTCTTAGGTTCGGGAGGTGCTTTATACAAAGGGAAGGTATTAGCACCCTTTGTATCCATGGTTATCCATGGGCTCTTAATTGCTCAATCATTTATGTTTTCTAGTTTGAAAAAGGTGGTTGAGAAAGGTGTGAAAAATGTTTTGCAAAATGAGAATTTAACTTTGTAATGATTCGTGCATGAATGTATACAAAGTGGTTATCTCGTTTTAATTTAGAAAATAGTTTAGAAAAATATAACTCGACAATGATCCTAGTGCGGATGTATGCTAAGTGGTGATTTTCCAAAAAGATGTTTGAAAGGTGTGAGGTGAAAAGTATATTTTTTTGGTTATGAATGAGCAATTTAGGTTATACCTATCCGAGGTCTTTCCGGGCATTTCCTATCCTTATGAGGGTAAAACTGTCCTTACTATTGAGAAGTAAGTAGTTTTATCCTTGGGATGTAGAAGGGTCATCGTAGGGTCATTGATAGGTCATTGAAGGCAACAGTTGTGAGGATACCTTAGCATTCGAAGGGACCATCATCATTTAACCGTAGGCTATACCGAAGGGTCACCGAGGGACGAAATCGTATTTCCGAAGGCAACATCCGAGGGACTATGATGATTTTACCGAAGGGTCTTTGCTAAGGATATCCCCATATTCGCGGGACATGACCGTTATACCGTGATACCGTAAGGCAGCAAAGAGAGGTCCAAGATCACTTATTTAAGGTCATATTTTAAAGTCAATTAAGTAATTAAGTCCATACTAAAATCAATGCATTAAAATTAATACATTAAAATTAATACATTAAAATTAATACATTAAAATTAAGACATTAAAATGAACACATTAAAATTAATTAGGCCACTTAAGGTGAGTCTCCACAAGGGTATCCCACAAATAAAGTGGGAGACCTAAACAGCAATCTTTTCCCGGGACATATGAACCTTTGCAAAATTCAGCAAACGGGTTAGAATACCAAATCAGGGTGCAATCGAGAGTTGCACCAAAGTAATAGGTAAACAAAGCATGGTTACAACAATAGGACGAAGAACAGCGACATCCATTACAACAATTCAAAGTATCCAGGCATACTTAAGTTACATGCAAAGCCTCAAATATATTTATGAATCTCAATTATGATATCACATGTGAATTAGGAACATAAAGCGATAATAGTAACGCAAACCTGTTTGCAATTGAGTCGCAACCTTGAATTGGCCGATCGGATAGAATTGAGCGGAGGTGACCTTGCTGCCGCCGTAAGATTAGAGTCGGTAAAAAGGCACACAATAGTTTCCGTTGTAGAAACTATTGTGCGAAAAGAATTAACTAAATACCAAAAGGGAATCCGGAATTGCAAAAGAAATAGTGTAGCACTTGTAAAACACAATGCCTAAGCTGCTGGAAAAGAAGAAAAAAATGCAAAGGCGAAAACGGCAAAGGAAAAAGAATCTCGGAAAAAGCTCCTCCTTTTAGGTTTTCAAGGCGGCTATTTATATTGTTGTCATTAGGTCATGCCTGCTTCCAAAAAAAAGTCTTCAACACGTACGTGGATATAGGGCCCAACGGATCTTCAAGTCTCCGAAGCGTTGCCTGCGCCCACAAAGTAGGGGAATGGTGTGACGTTCGTCACACCATGTGTGACGCCCGTCACAGGGGTGTGCGAGGCGTGACGCTCGTCACAGCCTCTGTGACGCTCGTCATAGATGCCACACCCGTGTTCTTGTACTTTGGGTTGGGCTTTGCTGTTTGGTCCGTTTTCTTTCCTTTTTGTACCCCTTTTCCTCCACTTCCAAATAAACCACTTTCATATTATCACTAGGTGAGCGTGTAGCGAGTAAGCCAGTTTGGGTCATTCGCGAGCTGGGCCTTAGTTCCTTTAAGTGTCATAAAAATGAGTCGGAGTGCCCTGAAATGTCTTGAAATATTAATGGGCAAATTTTGGGGTATGACAGCGATTGTTAAAAGATGAAGCTAAATGGCGCATCGTCGAAGAATCGATTGGAAGTTCTGCAAAAATAACAAAGACTTATGCTAGTGGGGCATCATCGGAGAACCCAGATACAACTTCAAGTTATGAGTTTAACTCATCATCACCAATGGAGCGTCCAATGGGACAAAAAGCAGCAAAAAGGAAGGGTAAGGCATCAGAAATTCCAAATGCAACGCAAGATGCAAAGAATAAAAGAGCAATAACAATGGACAGACTTGCGCAAGCTAAGGAGGACGAGCTAGAATTAAGGGTAGTGCAAATGATGATGAAAGACACTTCTACTATGAACGATAGTCAACGAGATATTCATGAAAAATATTGTAATAAGATGAAGAAAAAAAATATGGAATGTAGTTAGTATCACTTATGTAAAATGGTCATTAGTACCACTTTAATTTATCAACACCTATGTAAAATGGTCATTAGTACCACTTTAATTTAAACTAGCCGTTATTCAAACTACCACTTTAATTTAAACTAGCCGTTATTCAAACTAGCCGTTATTCAAACCATTATATATACTACCACGTATGTCATTGTTCTCTCATTCTCATCTTATTCTTCTCATTTTTCTCTCATTCTTTACTCACTAAATGGATTCAGACAATTCAGATAATTACGATCAAGAATTTTGGGAGTTGGTTGAAGAAGAATTTATGGACGACAGTGATGAAGAACAACAACTTCAGAATGAACGTCGATATGGAAGTTCCTCTAGGCCAAAGAGAAGAACAACGGTAGATCGAGGTCGTGAAGAAGGGCACAATCGATTATTCAATGACTACTTCTCGGAAAACCCAGTATACACAGATGTTCAATTTTGAAGAAGGTTCAGAATGCATAGGCATGTATTTCTTCGAATTGTAGATGCCCTTGGAAATCATGATGAATATTTCCAAATGAGGGTCGATCCAACTGGTAAAATGGGTCTTTCACCATTGCAGAAATGTACATCTGCTATTCGTATGCTGGCGTATGGGTCTCCTGCTGACCTTGTAGACGAATATGTTCGAATCGGTGAAAGCACTTCAATTGAGTGCTTAGAAAGATTTGTTAAGGGTGTCAATGTTATATTTGGCGCTGAGTATTTGAGAAAGCCTAACAACACTGATGTTGAACATCTTTTACAAATGGGAGAGTCACGTGGCTTTCCAGGTATGTCGGGTTCCATCGATTGTATGCATTGGGTATGGAAAAATTGTCCTGTTGCATGGAAAGGACAATTTTGTCGAGGTGATCATGGTAAGCCCACAATCATGCTTGAAGCAGTGGCATCACAAGACTTGTGGATTTGGCATGCTTTTTTTGGTATTTCAGGTTCAAACAATGACATTAATGTGCTAAACCAATCCAATGTGTTTAACGATATTTTGGAAGGACGTGCTCCCAATGTGCAATATACAATCAATGGGACACCATATAATATGGGGTATTATTTAGCAGATGGTATATATCCCGATTGGGCTACATTTGTCAAGACTATTTCAATGCCACAGGGAGAAAAGAAAAAATTATTTGCTCAACATCAAGAATCGGCTAGAAAAGATGTGGAGCGAGCATTTGGAGTGCTTCAATCTCGATTTGCAATTATACGTGGCCTAGCGCGTGCCTGGCACATGGACACTCTCAAGCATACCATATATGCTTGCATCATATTGCACAACATGATTGTGGAAGACGAACGACATACATATGGAGGTAATTTTGATTACTCTTATGATAATGTGGATATCAATAACTCAACAACTGAAACATTTAGCGGTCCTCATCCGAATCTTGCAACAAGACTACAAAGAAGAGCAAGTATTCAAGAAAAACAAGTTCATCGTAAACTTCAAGGAGATCTAGTCAAATATATTTGGGAACGTTTTGGACATGAAGATGATGAAATTTAAGTTTGATTAATTATGTGATGTTATTTATTTTTATTGTTTTTAATTATATATCATGTATTTGAGATTAATTTTAATTATCATTTTAAATTATAAGTTTAGTTTAATTTTTTATATTTTATATCAAATTTAATTTAAAACACTAAAATTATTATTTTAATTAATATAAAATTTAATATGAATAAAATATTAATATATAAAATAAAGTTGTGAGATCCAATCTGAGTTCTTCAGAGTGCACCATTGGAGTGAAAAAGCAGTTGAGTTGCTTCAAGCTGACGTGGCTTAATAGGTCCCACAAAGAACCCAAAGATGGGTTCACGTTGGAGATGCTCTTAGCTTTTTCTTAAGCATGTATTACCTCTTGTCAATATTATCATACTATCATCATGAATATGAGAGAGAGAGAGTAAATTAGACTTATTTACAGTTTTGGCCATCTTATTTTGCCTCGTTCATGAAGTTAATTCCCTTACTTCAAATTCAAACATTTTTTATTTTCTCTTTGATATTTTTGCACTTAAAATTGATAATATGTGTCATACGGTGAACTGACTTGGTGTGTTTTTGCTTTGGAAAGCAAATGTCGCGGATAGCAAGAGTCGCCACCGACTTTTCTTTTATCCAATAAGAAAAGGTGGAAAAGAACAGGAAAGACCTTAATTTAGATTTTTGGGTTCGGGAGGTACATTATACAAAGGGAAGGTGTTAGCACCCTTTGTATCCATGGTTATCCATGGGCTCTTAATTGCTTAATCACTTATGTTTTTCTTGTCTGAAAAAGTGTGTGAGAGCTGTTTAGAAAATGTTTTGAAAAGAGAATTTAACTTTGTAATGATTCTTGTATGAATGTATACAAAGTGGTTATCTCGTTTAGTTTTGAAAGTTGTTTAGAAAAATATAACTCGGTAATGATTCTAGTATGAATGTATACCAAGTGGTGATTTTCTAGTAGAGGTTTTGAAAAGTGTGAGGTGTGAAAAGTAGTTTAAGTTGTGAGTCAGCAATTAGGAGTTATACCTATCCGAGGTCTTTACGGGCATTTCCTATCCTTATGAGGGTAAAACTGTCCTTACTATTGAGAAGTAAGTAGTTTCATCCTTTGGATGTAGAAGGGTCATCGAAGGGTCATTGATTGGTCATCGAAGGCAACAGTTGTGAGGATACCTTAGCATTCGAAGGGACTATCATCATTTAACCGTAGGCTACACCGAAGGGTCATCGAGGGACAAAGGCAACATTCGAGGGACTATGATGATTTAACCGAAGGGTCTTTGCTAAGTGCATCCCCACATTCGCGGGACATGACCATAATACCGTAATATCGTAGGGTAACAAAGAGAGGTCCAAGATCGCATATTTAAAGGCAAAGTTTTACAATTAATTAAATAGTCGTAATCGATTAAGTAATTAGGTCCACATTAAAATCGATGAAATCAATACATTAAAATCAGCTAGATAACTTAGGGTAAATCTCCACATTAAAATTAAGTAATTCAGAATCCATCTCCATAGGGATATCCCACACATAAGGTGGAATACCTAGCCGGCCATTTCCTCGGGAATATGTAAACCTTTACACAATTCAGCACACGGGTTAGAGCATCAAGGTAAAGTACCATTGAAAATTGCACCACAAAATAAACACAACAGTCATAAAGTCAGGCCAAATAATGCAGAATTATAATAAATCTTGATTGGATAAACATAAGGCAGAACAGAAAAGAAACAAAACAGCCACTGTCCCGTTCGCTCCTGCTTCGCCTAGCGAAGGCTTAGCGAGTGCTCGCTACAGGCTCGCTTAGCGATGTGCTAACGAGCTGCTACGGGTTTTGAGTTTGATAGCAGCATGATCTCCGGCACCCTAAACTTTATGGCATTCAATTACAGGAATAGCATGGACAAACATTCAGGATATTCAGGCATACTTAAATTCACATGTGAAATCAAATTACATATCCGAAAATTTAATCATGATGCCTTACGTATGTAGAGATTATCAATTAAAAGCATAAAACAGTAGTGATGCGCAAACCTGTTTGTAACTGAGCTGCGATGTTGAAGGGACTGACCACTCTTGGTATCGGATGGAGTTAGGCGGAGGTAACTTCGGTGCGGATGAGCGGCCTTCAGGGTTTTTTTACCCGGAATTCTCTGAGTTAGTCTCCAGGGTTTCTATGCCAGGGTTTCTGTCCGTCTTTCTCTGTCCGTCTTTCTCCTCATTTTCGTGACTGAAGCTTGGCTATTTATAATGCTCTTGTTGTGACCTAATGGGCTCAGAATGAAGCCTAGAAATTCTGATATTCGCAAGCTTCGCTAGGCGAAGGAGTTGCTCGCCTAGCGAGCAAGCTAGTTTGGGCTTTTACTGGATCTGGTGCTTCGCTGGGGCGAGTGTCATAACGAGGGGTTCGCTAGGCGAAGGAATTGCTCGCCTAGCGAGCAAGCCAGTTTGGGCCTTTTTCTGGAGTGGGTCCGTTGTGAGCTGGCCTTTTGTTCCTTTAAGGTCAGTGCCTTGCAGAATAAGTCGGAGTGCTTCGAGAAATGTGTTATAAGATTAGTGGGCAAATTTTGGGGTATGACAATATGTTTATTTTTTTATTGATGTGTCACTTGTGAAACATAATAAATCATCGTATAGTAATATTTTTATAATTTTAAAGATAAAAAATATAAGTTATTTGTCCTAAAAAAATATACACGTGGTCAAATTTTGATAAAAAAAAAATGTGAAACGAAGGTCAAATTGTTTTTTAAGAACTTTAAAGAAGTTTTTTTCTCGCAAAATCAAGAAATTGAATCACTACATTTTCATACTTTTTACTTAATCTACTGGCTTTCATTCAACTACGATTCATAATCACATACGATTTCTAAAAATAAAATAAAATAGTACACAACCAACAATAACTACCATAACAACATTATAGTAAACAATATAAGTCTCAAAAACCATAATAAGAACAACAACCACATATGGCAACAACATAAACGACGGAGCAACAACAACAACAATGACGACGATGACCTACGGCTACAACATCAACGACAACAACAACAATAATGAAGAATTTATACATGTCAAAAATGTGATGAGAGACTCAACGAAGAAGAATTCGAGCTTACTTCATCTTCAGAGAAGAAGGGTGGTGGTTCTGAGTATCGGGAAGCTCCTTCGTTCATTGGAGAAGAATGTGTTCCTTTCGTTCGTTAGGGCTCAAAAAGTGAATGAGACAAAACATTATAACTCTGAAGGAATAAAAATAGTTTTTAGAGTTTTTATCTCGGTTTTCTTAAACAACTAAGGGATAATATCGGACGTAAAATGTATAAAAAATAAAGACGCATTTTTAGTTGTAAATAAAATATAAAATTGCAAGAACTGTGAATCGAAACTCAAACAATGAACAACAGTTTACGCCGGTTTTCCTAGAAAACTGAGGTGAAAGATAAAGTTTCTTAAAAATAATGATTTTAAAAACTCGAAACTCGAAACTCAAGCACATATCTAAAGTACAAATAAAATCACTCACATAGACACACATTGATTTTTAAAATAATGATTTGGTAGGGAGGAACATAGTTCGATTCTGTGTAATTATGGGTGTAATATGTTTGGTTTGAACTGTCTTTTAGCTAAACAAAGGTATGAACCAATGATATCTTCATCGATTTGGTTTGATTTGGTTTTTAATATTTTTCAAAATTAGAACTAAACCAAACCAATCGGTTTAAAATATTTTTTCAAACATTATATTCATCAGTGTATTCTCCACTATTGTATTTTTCGGCATATTTTATGTTATTGTTTTTTAAAATAATACTTTTCATGTATTTTATTTCATGCTCTATTTTTTGAAATAAATTAAAAGTTGCTCTTAATCCATACGAAACAGCAACATGTTTTCCATTGAATTATGAAATAAGTTCACTATCAAATATAAAAGTTGACACATGGCATCAGAAGGCTGGGAAGGGAGTTGAAAGTTTAACAAAGAGAATACAACCAAACACACATTAATTAACATTTTTCACACCTCTAACACGCATCAAAATCATTTTATAACAAGATTAAAAGGAATTTTATTGAAAAAGAAGAAACAAAAAAGATGTAAAAAAATGAAAATTAACGAAGAGAACTTGAACACGAAGAAGGCGACTGTTGTGAAAATGATATCGGAATAACAAAGTATAATCGGTTTTTTGATTAGTAAGAAATCCACGAGGGTAGAAAAAAGGAAGCAAGAAGAACACAACAAGTTGGTTATAAACTGTTATTCTTTACTTTCTCTTTGAAACGAGATTACAAGTGTTACACAATAACAAATAACCTTTCTCATTCTAATTAGGATTTATGTTATGCAATAATGAGAGACTAGTATGCTATTTATAAGAAAACTAACACACTAAACTAATGGGTTTTGACACACAGGTCCATCACACAAGCTAACTTAGAGAACACGCTAACTTGAACAATTAGGCATAACAAACAAGCCCAATTCGACATGCTAACAATCCTAACATACTTCGACTACAACATATGAACAGACTTCAACGACATGCTAATGATCCTGTCGGATTGTCGAACCAAGAAGCTACCTTTCGACCATACTAGAGTTCGATCCAATATTTCATAAATCTCCACCTTGAAACAAACTCTATAACATCAAGGGAACAAACTAGATTTCTTCATACAGCTTTATCAATTGCATACAGTGGAAAAACTTACAACTTGGTAATGTCTTGGTGATCATATCAGCAACATTGTGATTTGTCAAAACCTTCGGCACTTAGACTTCTCCATGCTCGATTACCCCTCTGATGAAATGCAGCCTCACATCGATGTGCTTGGTTCGCTCATGATACGCAGAATTCTTTCACACGTGTATAGCACTTTGACTATCGCATTTAACAATGATAACTTGACCTTGAAGTTTCAGCTCCTTAGCAAAACCTTTAAGCCACAATTCTTCTTTCACAGCTTCAGTGAGAGCGATATATTCCGCTTCAGTGGTTGATAAGGCAACAGCCCTCTGAAATGTTACTTTCCAACTAATTGTTGTGCCAAACATAGTGAACACATATCCAAAAATAGATTTTCTAGAATCCATACAACCTGTATAATCAGAGTCGACAAACCCTTTGATTTCTGCTTTACTATTTTCACCCCATGCTCCACCATAAATTAGGATTTTGTTCAGAGACCCATTTATGTACCTTAGAATCCTCTTTAATGCTTGCTAGTGAGCCTTTCTAGGATTCACTATGTACCTGCTTACAAGACTTACTGCATATGTTATGTCGGGTCTGGTACAGACCATATCATACATCAAAGAACTTACTATGTTACCATATGGGATGCTATTCATATAAGCTCCTTCGACCTCAGTATTGGGACACTGATTTGTACTTAGGTTGAATTAAGGGTTTATCGAAGTCACAACAGGCTTTGAATTCGACATACCAAATTTGTCGAGAATCTTCCGTAGGTATGTCTCTTGAGATAAACATAATTTCGACTGCTTTCTGCCTCTTCGGATGTCAATACCAAGAGTCCTAGATGCATCTCCTGGATCCTCAATATCAAACTCCTTGTTGAGTTCATCCTTCACCTTCATTACATCCTCGACATTGTTTCTTGGTATCAGAATATCATCCACATAAAGCACCAAAATGACAAATGAATTTCCATGTCGAAATCTGAAGTAAACACAGTGGTCGAACTGACTTCTAATGAAACCTATGTGTGTCATGAACTTGTCGAATCTTCTATTCCACCGTCGAGGATATTTTTTTAGTCCATATAAAGATTTATTCATCTTACACATATAATTCTTCCTTTCCCTTTTCTGCATACCCTTTAGGTTGCCTCATCGGGATTGTTTCATTTAGATCCCCATACAAGAAAACAATATTCACATCCATTTATTCTAGTTATAGGTCGAACTGTGCCACCATGGCAAATAACATTCGAATGGACTTGTGCTTCAGAAAAGGAGAGAACGCATCATTAAAGTTGACACCTTTTTTCTGAGTGAAACCCCTTGGGACTGATCTTGCCTCTTATCTATTCAACGTCACTCCTTTGATTCCTTCCTTAACTTTGAAAATCCACTTACAACTGACTAACCTGGCTCCATCAGGTTTCTTGATCAGTTCCCAAGTGTGGTTATCATGAAGAGACTTCATCTCATCATCTATGGCCTTTAGCCATTCAGGCTTATTTCGACTCATCATAACTTCCTTATAGTCTTTAGGTCCTTCATCTAGAACCTCACTTGCAGAGATTAAGGCATAATCTATGAGATCTGCATACCTAAGTCTTTGAGGTGGCTTGATGACTCTTCTAGGCCTATCTCTTGCCAATAGATAGTCATTGATAGTTTCCTCAACTTCCTCAGTATCTTCAACATTTTGTGCTTCTTCTTCGACTTAATTTGGGATACGCAATTCAGCATTGACATGATCCACCTCAACAGGAATGTCTTCATGTTCCAGCTTTTCATCAAATATAGGTGCACTTTGACTAACATCATCAGTTTTCATGAAATCCATCTCAGCTTCATTGAGAACTACATCTCAACTGGTGATACACCTCTTGTGACCTGGGTCTAGGCACCATAGCCTATAAGCTTTGACTCCTCTAGGTTCAACCTTGTCTTGCCTAATGTGAGCATAAGCTATGCAACCAAATACTATAAGTTTGTTGAGATCTTGTGGGTGTCTTGACCAAACTTCTTCAGGTGTTTTCATATCTAACATAGTCAAAGGACATCTATTTATTAGCTATGTTGTTGTCAAAACAACCTCTGCCCAAAACACCTTCTTTAACCTAGCACTAGTCAACACGCATCTAACTCTTTCTAAAATGGTTCGATTAAACCTTTCATCCAAACCATTTTATCGGGGAGTACCTATAGTAGTTATGTGCCTTGCAATACCAAACATTGCACAAAAATTGTCGAACGCCTCAATGTAAAGTTCAAGGCCATTGTCGGTTCTCAACCTCTTGACCTTTCTGCTAGTATGATTTTCGACCAGATTCTTCCAACTTTTGAAGTTCTCAAAAGTTTCATCTTTAGTCTTCTGGATGAATACCCATAACTTTCTAGAATAATCATCAAGTATGGATAGAAAATACCTCGCTCCTGAATGTGATGGACACCTTGTAGGCCCCAAAGATCAATATGGATGTACTTAAGGGATCCATGTGTTCTTTGTTTGCCTTTATTTAAATTCACCCTGCAAAATTTTCCAAGTACACAGGGTTCACAAAAATTCAGCTTTTCGACTTTGTCTCCACCAAGTAGATTTTGTTTCCACAATTCGACCAGACCCCTTTCACTGACATGGCCCAATCTCATGTGCTAAATTTATGTCTTCGACAAAGGTTTCGTGGATGCCACGTCTGCAGAACCACTGACAACTTCAGCCTCAAGGGTATACAAGCCTTGTTTCTTCACGCCTCTTAAGAATTCCTTCGACCCCTTCATGACTTTTAGAATACTTTTCTCTCCTTGGAAAACATATCCTTTCTTGTCGAATTCACCAAGAGAAATCAAATTTCTCTTCAAATCAAGTACATACCTGACTTCAGTCAACAACCTTATTGACTCATCATGGAGCTTGAATCTCACAAATCTAACACCTGCAATCTTGCAACCTTTATTGTTTCCAAGCAATACAAATCCACCATCTTGATCACATAGTTCCTCGAACAAGTCTTTGTTTGGAATCATGTGCCAAGTGCAACCTGAATCCATAATCCACTATTTACTTGAGTCGCTGCTTGAAACCACAAGAACATCAGATGAGCCAAAATCCTCTTGAATAATGGTTGTGTTGCCATTATCCTTACCTCCATGATACTCCAGGAGTTCAGGGAACACTTTTCTTATATGACCCTCCTTCTTACAGTAATAACATTGAATACTAGATGTGTCGCCACTATAAGACTTCTACTGACTTTTAGCCTTCTTCTTTTCGAACTTGCCATCTCTCTTTGTGAATTTCGCCTTAACTGACATGCCTTCACTAGTTGAAGATGACTTATGCTCATTTCATTCGTTTAAATCCTTAGAATACAAGGTTGATTAAACTTCTTTAAAGGTCAGAGAATTTCTTCCATACAAGAGAGTTTCTTTGAAATGAACATGTGATATGGGCAAAGCACACAACAACAATAGTGATTGATCTTCATTCTCGATCTTGACATCCATATTTTCAAGATCAAGAATCATCTTGTTGAATATATCCAACTGCTCAGCCAAAAAAATTTCTTCACCCATCTTTAATGAATACAGAGGTTGCTTCAGGTAGAGGCGATTAACCAACGATTTGGTCATGTACAAACTTTCGAGTTTCACCCATAACCCCGACGTCACCGCCTCCTTCAAAACCTGTCGAATAACCTTATTACCAATGCTCAATAAGATAGAGTTGTGGTACTTCTCTATCATAGTAGTTTTTTCTTTGTTCGTTAACGTAACGTCCATGGCTTTGGCTCCATTTAACACTTCTAAACAACCCTGTTGAACCAGTATGACTTTCATCTTCAAGCACGACAGGCCGAAACCGTTCACTCCGGTGAACTTTTCAATCTCATACTTTGTTGATGACATCTTCTCCACACTCATCGCACCAATTTGTTATGAAAACGATACCGGAATAACAAAGTATAATCGATTTCTTGATCAGCAAGAAACCTACAAGGGTAGAAAAAAGGAAGCAAAAAGAACATAATAAGTTGGTTATAAACTAATATTCTTTACTTTCTCTTTGAAATAAGATTACAAGTGTTACAAAATATCAAATAACCTCTCTCACCCTAATTAAGATTTGTGTTATGCAATGATCAGAGACTAGTATGCTATTTATAAGAAAAACTAACACACTAAATTAATGGGTTTTTACACACAGACTCATTACACAATCTAACTTAAACAATTAGACATAACAAACAAGCCCAATTTGACATGCTAACAATTCTAGCATACTTCGACTACAACATGTGAATAGACTTCGACGACATGCTAACAGTCATGTCGGATTGTCAAACCAAGAAGCTACCCTTCGACCATACTAGAGTTCAATCCAATATCTCACAACGAACATAACATATTAGAACGAAGGTAGAGAGACAGAAACACTCGTGGCGGGCAGCGAGAGCAGCAGTTCAGTGAAAGTAAGTTTTTGTGACTTATGGTTTCTATTTTCTATAATTTTTAGTTTGGTTCTAGATGTGTGTTTTGCTGAAAGGAAGGAAGTGTAAACAAAGATGGAGAATGGTTAGACCGGTACAAAATTTGGGCTTAATGATGGATGGAATAAAAAATTTAGAGCGTAACTGTATCCATTGGTTCGGTTCATCAGTTTGGAGATTCCTAAAAACTAAAACCGAGACCGAACCAAACCACATTGGTTTTCATTGGTTCAGTTCAATTTTTAAACCAAACAAAAAATAATCAGTTTTTTTTTCTTCGATTTGGATTTTCGGTTTAATTGGCTTTTTCTGATCCGCTTACACTCATATCCACAATTACAACCGAGAAGAGATTAAAACCACTTAATGTGATTGTCAAATTGAATTAGTTGATTCAGTAGACCGAATACTGATAATAATAAAAAATGCAATTAAATTTGAATGATGCAATGTATATTTAGAGATACCATACCAATATTTTTAGCTTCTTTTCTAGATAGGGACTTTTAGCAGTTTTAAGTTAATTAAACCATTATGTCATGGTAAAACAAACCCAAAGTCTTCAAGAAAAGATTTGTCATCTTTTTCTCTTCTAACGGAGGACTGACTTGCGCAGCAATCTCACATCATCTTTGCGCATACTCTTTGAAAGTTTCTTTATCCTTTTGGGACATAGCACGAGATTGATCTTGATCTGGCTCCATGTCGATATTATACTTGTATTGACGAACAAAAGTTTCTCCTAGATCGTTGAAAGTAAGGATTTAGGTGATATCAAGTCCCATGTACTACTTCAAAGCAGCACCAGTCAAACTAACTTGAAAGTAATGAATCAACAGTTGATGGTTATCAGTTTGAGTTGACATCTTATGAGCATACATCACCAAGTGACTCAAAGGACAAGAGTTGCCCTTATATTTCTCGAAATCTGGAACTTTGAACTTATGAGGGATTTTTACATTAGGAACTAAGCAAATATCATGAGCGTTCTTTCCAAACAATTATTTTCCCCTTAGAGATTTAATCTCCTTTTGCATTTCTTGAAACTGATATTGAAATTCATCCATCCTTTCATAGACACCAACACTTTCACTCTGATCAGCATGGAAAATAACTTCTTCCATATGAGGAGTAACATGGATCACAGGAGGTGGTACAAACATAACAGGTTAAGCAACAGACACTTCAACAGCTGGTTGATATCCTTCTGGCACAAAGTTGGGAGGCATATCCCAAGGGAAACCAGGAGGCAATTGGTGTTGCGTAGCACTGACCGGAGCCACAGAAATGGGCGTGGAAGTGATTTCAAAAATCACAGTTCACTGAAGCGGAGTCTAAGGAGGAGGATGAGGTTGGTTTTGAGCAGCCACCAGAGCTTCCATCATAGCAGAGAGTTTTTCCAAACTATCCCTCAAAGTAGTCACTTCCTCACGGAGTTCATGATTCTCCTGCTCTAAACAATCCATCTTCTTCTGTTGATTATCACGAGTGTTGTACTGGTGAGACAACTTGTCTAAATGAAAACCAAGAAAAGGAATAAATAAGACACCTAGCAAACTCATACAAAGCAAGACCAAGATGCAACATGATGCTTGATATGCAAATGAAAATGCAAAGTTTTCAAGGAACTTCAAGATATAAAGCAAACTGCAAACATCATAAAGGAAATAACATATTTTGAAATACTGAAAATCTCATTTTATTAATAATGGGAAAGATTATAATTTAAGATACAATCTCAACAATCCTAAAACGTAAGAGGAAATCAGTTAGGTCTATGGAATCATATCCGATGATGACCCGACTCCAAGCTGATACTTCTTGTGAAGTCGTTTAATCTCTCTTTCATAGTTGCTCTTCATGACATTCTTCTCCATCACGAGTTGATCTACAATACCTTTCCAAACACTAGAAGTAGGAAGATAAGTAGATGATGAAATGTTAGAGGAAAATAAATCCTATTAGTTCCTTGACCTCTTCATAGCACATTGCTAAAGAAACTCTATCAAGTCATACTTTTCCTTCAACTGCTTCTGAAATTCTATCTTCTCGAGGTTTGAAGCGTAAAACTTGTCTTCCCGAGCGTCCTTCTCTTGCTTCATCCTATCAAAAGCTTCTTGCAACTCCTTGATGGCTTTAATATGAATAATGGATGGTTTAGCCACTACTAAAGACATAAGCCTCTCATAAGCGTAAGGAATCTTGAATTCTTTTGCTCTCCTATTCACCCAACTAGTGTAAGGCTCCAAAGCTACACAGTTCTTCAATCCAAGCTCACTTTTTCCTTTCCTATGAATATTGTGCCAAGCATGCACCATCATAGCCTTTAATTCTTGAGTGTATTTCCCTTCTTGGAAAAATAAACTTTCTAACAAAGTGTTATTAGGTTTGTCTTTCATAGCGAGCCCAAGTTGACATCTTGCCAAAGCCGGATTATAGTTGATTCCTCTTTGTGTACCAAGAAGAGGTACATTAGAGAACTCCCCACAACTATCAATAATATTGACGTTGTCATAAACAGAAGAATACTAAGTGATGTCATCATTGTTGAGAAACATAAGTATTTGAGACCACCTTAAACAACCCTTGTTATCTTTAAAGATAGGAGACTACGACAAGTGTGAAATAAACCACTTGTGCAACAAAGGTGCACAACAGACAATAGTTCTGTTTCCCTTAGAAGTCATATGATAAATGGAGAAATAGGTGTCACCAAGAAAAGGCAAAACATGATTCCTAACCAAAAATATCCTAATAGCATTAACATCAGCAAAATTGTCAAGGTTGGGAAACAAGACCAAACCAAAGATGAGTAAGGCAAGAATAGCTTCAAAGGCCACCATGCTATCAACATTAGCAAAAGAAAAGGCTTTCTCAATCAGAAATTTTCAAGCCAACCCTCTGATACCTCCTTTGAAAGTGAGATTAGCATATGCGTCAGATTTCTTCAGGTGAATAGCTCCAGCAATAACTTGAGACTCAAGAATCCCTTCCAAACCACAAAAAAGAACCCTATCAGAAACTCGTATACCCAAAAGATAAGCATACTTCTCCATGGTAGGCAATAAATGATAATCAGGGAAAGTAAAACACCGGTAGACGGGATCATAAAACTGAACAAGAGTATAAAGAAGACCATATTCAACATCAGTAGATAAAATAGACAAAACTCTTCCAAAACGGTCTCCGAAATCCTCAGTCAAAATCCATAGTCAAAATATTTGTGATGTTTGCAAAGAGAATCTTTAAGTTCCTTGAAAATTGAGAAAAAACGCTCATGAATGCAATGAGTGCATGATGCAACAATCACAAACAAGATCACACAAGCAAGGTCCAAAGGGTCGGAGTCACGAGCATGGAGCCAAGCATAAGAACCAACCCACAAGGTATGTACTAATGGTATAATCACATCTAGAACAAGGTTCTAAAAAAATCCTCAGAGTCATAATTCCATCTTTTGAATATTACCGGCTTAAATGACTACTCGTCAACCAATAATATTCTCAAGAGAAACTCATCTGAATGTAGTATCGCGTAACAACTAATTCAAGTATACACCTGAATAGCCACCGCACTACGTCATAAAAGACAAAGATAGGTTAAGGGTTCTAAGGTACTCAGCTTCTCGGGCTCCAAGGTCGGAAAAAGTAATGCCAATTATGACTACTCGTAAGACATCAATAATCCCAAAGGGTCCTCCACTGAGGGGGGATCTCAAGTCAGCTCATTAAGGATTAACTCCACCTAAGCCAAACAAGACTATACCATCCTCTTATTATAAGAGCACTCAAGTCTGGGTATAAGACTTATCTCGCCACACAGAGATCACCAAGCACCCAGACATAACAAACAATAACAAACAACAACAAACATAATATACATATAAACAAAGATAGGCTAAACCAACTAAGGACTACTCCCCAGCAGAGTCTCCACTTTACTATAGCGGTAAATTTTTTGAGATTAAGTTATTGATTAACTTAACTCACAAAGCAAGAGTGTCACCACACTTTTATTATTTCCAAAGGAAAGGGAAAAATAACGAATAAAACCCAAAGAAGTTTTAAAATAAAAACTAATAAAAAATAGAGATAATGGTCCAGGGGTTGGTTATGCAAAAGGAAGGTATTAACACCCTAAACATCTATAGTACTCTATAGCTCTTTGGAAATTTGTGCATTTTGGCTATAAAACGGTGTTGTTTGTGAAAGATTGGAGAGATGAGAAGAGAAAATATTTTCTTATAATTTTTTTGTGTTTGCCAAGACTTTCTGAGCCCCGTGCCTACGTACCAACGAAGTGCAATGGAGGATCAAAACCTCGTAGTTCGTGGTAAAAATAATAAATGTGTTTGTTTAGATTCACTTTTTAATGAAAAGACATTTTGTCATTTTAAGGAGAATACTCAACTAGCCACCCACAAGTATGAAAACTTTGCATCACCATAGAGAATGACTATAACTTAGATAAAGATCAACAAGTATGCCACTAGCTCTTTTTAATGGAAAATAATTATCATCAATACTATGGTGATAGGAGAATTATATCTCAATTATGGAAATGACTCATGTCTAAATTTTGAGGAAAAGTTTTAAATGAAAAAGTGCACAAAGGGCACAAAATAGTTTGAATGAGTTATGTATTTTTTTAAGTCTTTTAAAATTGGTTTGAATATGCTTATGTATTGGCATTTATTAAGAAAATGTTTTGAAAATCACTTGACAAAAGTCAAGGTCTATTGAGAAAGTGGTTCAAGTTTGAAAACAAGAAGGTTTTGAAAAAGGAGATAAGCTTTTGAAAATTAAAGAAGGGGAGGAGATGAAGATACTATCCTAAAACATAAAGTAAAAGCTATGGAGGAAAGATATAACCAAGAGATAGCAAGATTTATGGCATAAGTCAAACAATAATTCCTTCATTTGGATTAGGCCTCAAGCAAGTCTGTCATACGGTGAACTGACTTTTTGTGTTTTTGCTTTGTAAAGCAAATGTCGCGGATAGCAAGAGTCGCCACCGAATTTTCTTTCATCCAATAAGGAAAGGCGGAAAAGAACAGGAAAGACCTTAATTTAGATTTTGGGTTCGGGAGGTACATTATACAAAGGGAAGGTGTTAGCACCCTTTGTATCCATGGTTATCCATGGGCTCTTAATTGCTTGATCACTTATGTTTGTCTGGAAAAGTGGTTGTGAATTGTTTAGAAAATGTTTTGAAAAGGGAATTTAACTTTGTAATGATTCTTGTATGAATGTATACAAAGCGGTTATCTCGTTTAGTTTTGAAAGTTATTTAGAAAAATATAACTTGACAATGATTCTAGTACGAATGTATGCCGAGTGGTGATTTTCTAATGGAGGTTTTGAAAAGTGTGAGGTATGAAAAGTAGTTTTAGTTGTGAGCAAGCATTTAAGAGTTATACCTACCCAAGGTCTTTATGGGCATTTCCTATCCTTATGAGGGTAAAACTGTCCTTACTATTGAGAAGTAAGTAGTTTTGTCCTTTGGATGTAAAGGGACATCGATTGGTCATTGAAGGCAACATTTGCAAGGATACCTTAGCATTCGAAGGGACGATCATCATTTAACCGTAGGCTATACCGAAGGGTCATCGAGGGACAAAGGCAACATTCGAGGGACTATGATGATTTAACCGAAGGGTCTTTGCTAAGTGCATCCCCACATTCGCGGGACATGACCATAATACCGTAATATCGTAGGGTAACAAAGAGAGGTCAAAGATCGCATATTTAAAGGCAAAGTTTTACAATTAATTAGATAGCCGTAATCGATTAAGTAATTAGGTCCACATTAAAATCGATGAAATCAATACATTAAAATCAGCTAGGTAATTTAGGATGAATCTCCACATTAAAATTAAGTAATTCAGAATCCATCTCCATAAGGGTATCCCACATATAAAGTGGAATACCTAGCCGGCCGTTTCCTCAGGAATATGTAAGCCTTTACACAATTCAGCACACGGGTTAGAACATCGAGATAAAGTACAATTGAAAATTGCACCACAAAATAAACACAATAGTCATAAAGTCAGGCCAAATAATGCATAATTATAATAAATCTTGATTAGATAAACATGAGGCAGAACAGAAAAGAAACAAAACAGTCACTGTCCCGTTCGCTCCTGCTTCGCCTAGCGAAGGCTTAGCGAGTGCTCGCTACATGCTCGCTTAGCGATGTGCTAGCGAGCGGCTACGAGTTTTGAGTTTGATAGCAGCATGATCTCCGGAACCCTGAACTTTATGGCATTTAATTACAGGAATAACATGGACAAACATTCAGGATATTCAGGCATACTTAAATTCACATGTGAAATCAAATTACATATCCGAAAATTTAATCATGATGCCTTATGTATGTAGAGATTACCGATTAAAAGCATATAACAGTAGTGATGCGCAAACCTGTTTGCAACTGAGCTGCGATGTTGAAGGGACTGACCACTCTTGGTATCGGATGGAGTTGGGCGGAGGTAACTTCGGTGCGGATGAGCGGCCTTCAGGGTTTCTTTACTCGGAATTCTCTGAGTTAGTCTCCAGGGTTTCTATACCAGGGTTTCTGTCCGTCTTCGTCTGTCTTTTTTCTGACTGAAGCTTGGCTATTTATAATGCTCTTGTTGTGACCTAATGGGCTCAGAATGAAGCCCAGAAATTCTGATATTCGCAAGCTTCGCTAGGCGAGTATTGTAGCGAAGGGTTCGCTAGGGAAGGTTTTGCTCGCCTAGCGAGCAGGACAATATGGGTCTTTTTCTGGATTGGGCCATTTGTGAGTTGGGTCCTTGCTCCTTTAAGGTCAATGTCTTGAACAATAAGTGGGAGTGCCTTGAAAAATGTCTTATAATATTAGCGGGTAAATTTTGGGGTATGACAAAGTCAAATAAGTAAAGAATAAGCCATGTATTAGATGAAACCAAAGTAACCAAGCCAAGTCTTCAAAAGAAACCCAAAGTCAAAGGTACCGGATGAATCCCAAGGTCTCAAATCATAAACTTCCAAAGCAAGGGTTAAGATCCTAGTTCGAAGTCCATAACTCCACAATAATGCCAATGATAATAACCTCAAGCCCATGAATCAAGAGAGCCAATTTTTAGGGTTTTTTTTCCTTTATTAATGTCTTTAAAAGAAAAAGAAGTCCAAATGGACAAAGGAAAAAGAGCATAAACATAAATAAAGGTACATATGGATAAAGAGCAAATAGCATAAGCAAAACCAATATGATATGAGATGCTAAAATAAAAGCATCAAGTAAATAGCAAGAAATAAAGATTATAAGATAAATGATATTAAAGTAAAGTTAATGCAATAATATGTTAGTAAATTGAGTTAGTAATCAAAAATAGAAAGATAATTGGTCATCTTTGGGAGAACACTCAACTATTCACCCACAAGTGTGAAAATATGGACCTCTACATTACCATGAGAAGGACTCCAACTTGGATAAAATAAACAAGTATGCCACTAGCTCTCTTAGGTGAAAAGGAAACAATATTTTTCACACAATGCCATTGGGAGTAGGAGACTTACAATCTCACTTATGAAAATGACTTACTTTTGGGACAAACTTAACGCTATGTTAAGCAATCGTAATTGGACTTATGTAGAAGTCGCAACTAGCTGAGGTCGACCAATAATAATATTTGTGTTCATACATGCTAGAGAAATGATATATAAATCATTCCCCTAAAGGTATGCCACAAAAAAAAGAGGATGGATCAAACACAAATGATATGATAGTGGTCCATTACATTAATTCATACTTCATGACACTTAGGATAAACTTATGCATCGATCCAAAGTACCTTAAATGATCCATGATCAATTAGGAGGTAGATTTGAAATGATGAAAGTTCATCAAATACCAATCCACATATCATGAACAAGATGAACATAAACCATCCAATTGATCAAGAGAAAAAAAGGAAGAGAGAGAGAGAGAGAGAGAGAGAGAGAGAGAGAGAGAGAGAGAGAGATGAAGAAGGAGAAGACAAGAGTAACCAAACCCAAATTGGACCAAAGTATTGATCAAGTTATCATCAAAATCAATCATCCATTTTAGTGGATTAAGGTTTTCACCCCATCAGCACCAAGGATCCATTGAGTTTTGATGAAACATATGATCAAAATAATCAAGATCCAAGGCCAACAGAAGTCAACAAAGGTCAAACAAGCATAAAATGCAAGAAGATAAAATAAAATGCATCAAAAATATTTTTAAAATGAAATTTAAAAGGGAAATAAAAGAGAAAATCCATAAAAACCCTTCAAAATACCAAATAAATGGCCAAACAAATTATGGAAAGTTGGAAATAAAATAAGAAACCTAAAATAAAATTTTCAGAAATTTTAAATGCCTAAAAGTATTTTTAAACCAATTAAAATAAAGAAAAAATAGAAAATTCAAGAAAAATAGAAAATCAAGAAAATAAAAAATGGAAAAATAAAAATTAAATGAAGAAAAGTAAAAGAAAATTTTAGAAATTATTTTGGGATTTTTTTAGATAAAAGATGATTTTTCTATGATTTTTTAAAGAAAATGCAATTTAAAAATATAAAAAGAAAAAGAAATAAAAATCAGAAAAAAAAACAAGGGGCATTGGACCTGCCATCTGGCCTCATTAATTGACGTGGCAGATCCAACAACAATTAGGGTAGGGCGCATGGTGGAAAATAGCTAGAATAAAACACGGGATCACATTCAAAATGAACCAATTAGAATATTTCAAAGTGTCAACGTGTATGGCCAACTCAGATGATCTGAAATACTCTGGTCATCTTCTCCGGTTATCCCTTATCGGAGCTTCATTGTTTGACAAATTAAGAACACATGACTACCACCAATGTGATCGCCTTCTCATCGTGAATTCAACCTCATGCTCAAAATTCATTTATCTAAACTGAGCATGGAGAATTTCAGAGAAGTTTCAGAAGCAAGCAAGTCACAAAAATTAAATTAAATGATGAACACGATCAATCAACACCAGATAAGTTAGGGGAAAGGATCAAAGAGTGAAGGACTACATATTGGTAACTTGTTTGAGTACAAATGATGCTCAGAACTACCTTGTCCAAATGATGATCAGAAGTTGATGAAGCTTGATCTAGTTAGGTCACTTAAGAAGGTCTTAGAGCTTCGTAATTATTGTAAAAGCTTCAGAGAAGATCGAAGGTGCTAATAAAATCAAGAAATTGGATTGAAACAAGCTTGAAATCAAAACATGATAGCTCAATTTTCTTGAAAAATTTCAGAGTGAAGTAATGGTTCCTTGGCTTTCCAAAGCTTAGGAATGAAGCAAATATGTTACTCTATTTATAGGGAAGTGATTGGTGATCTCACACGTGCCAAATGATGCTCAATTCGTGCAAAACAAATTTGCTCATTATGTGTGAAAAGTGTGATTTGCAAAACCATAAAAACTTAGCCAAATCATGTGTTTCATGAGTCATTTAACTTATGGCGACTTGGTTAAACATGTTTAGGTCCAAAACGCATGGTGAATTGGCTTGTAATTAAGGATTAGTGAAGTTCAAACTCTGATCATGATGATTTCTTCAGTTCCAAGTCACCATGTTTAACTCAATGAGACATCTTGCTCAAGAGGATTTTTGATCCCATTCTTCTTGCAATTTGTTGACATCATATCAAAGATCATAACATGCCAAGAAAGGTTGCATTTGGATTCTTGAGTACAAAGTTATGACATGTTGAAGTTGGCACGAAAATCTGGTAATGTAACTTAGAAAATTCTAAGTCCCAAATGGCTGAAAATGACTTGTAATGTCTCAAAGAATTCCATGACCTTACAAGCATAATTGGACTTTGATCCTTAAGAAACTTGTAGAGGGCATCACAAATGATATTGTGAAAAAAGAATCATACTCAAATGTTGAAAATTGAAGAAGTTGTAATCCTTGAAAGTTGAGAAAAAGTCACTTGAAAATAGGTCAAATTTCACTAAGTCCACAAACTACCTATAATGTCTTCAAAATTTTGATGATCCTCCAAGCATAATTGGATCTTGCCATGTAAAAAGAAGTTGTAGATAATATTGAGAAGAGTCATATGCAAAAAGAAGCATTCAAAAACTTTGAGGATTGAAGGAGTTGTGATCCTTTGAACTTGGACTTCAAATGTTGACTTTTTGGTCAAACCTCTTGGGATAAACTTGTCTATTTGGACTTTTCTTGCATTTCAAGGTACATGGATGATCACATAAACTTAAAATAAGGTGTCCTTGAATGTTGTTTGATTGAATTGCTCAGAGTTTGAGGTAACTTGTTAAAGAAGGCATGGAAATAAACACATGAACCTTTGACCTTTTTTGAGAAGTAAGCAACACAACTTTTAGATACTCTTGATCAAAATGAGATTGAAAGATGCTTGAGAACCTTAGATATCATGTCTTTAGAGATAAGCCCCTGAAGAATCAATAGTTGAACACCCTTTGACTTGAGGAATCAAAAACCCTGGCTGAGGAACCATGCTTGATGCTCTTGATAAAAAGCCTTGCCTTGCACAGTAAACTTAAAGGAAATAAGACATATTTTTTCTATTTTGATTAATGGTTAGATAAGAAATGATCATATAAGCACAAAGGAGAAACACCAACAAAGAGATGCTTAATGATCCCTGCAAAAGACAATCTCAAAGATGAGAGGGAGAGGATAAAGATGTGGCCTTATTTGTATGCAAGGATGCAAATGATATGTGGGATCTTAGGGTTAAAAATTAGGGTATGACAAATATAATGTTGTATGACCCATTATATGATTAGATGGATGTTTTTTGAAGGGTTATTATGTTGCCCAAATACTAGTAGCAATTGGAATGGACTCAAATGATCAAATGTTGCCAATAGCGTTTGTTGTGGTAGAGGGTAAAACCAAGGATTCATGGACTTGATTTCTTGAACTATTGATAAGTGACTTAAGAGGGGTCAGGTTATGCAGTACTTACACACTCATTAGCAATTAAAAAAAGGTAATATTTTATGTTTTATGTACATATTCATCAAGTGCATTATATGTTTATCGTGTTAATATACTTTTATGTTTTAACTGTAGTGTCTATTGCCAGCACTAGTGGAATTTCTCCCTGAAGTGGACCAACGTTGTGTTAGGTAACTGCAATCATACACGTTAGTTGTGTTTAATTTTGTTACTAAATTCTAATTGAACTGCAATAATACATATTGGGTGTGTTTACTTTTGTTACTAAATGTTGATTGAATTGATTGAATTACAATCATACATGTCTATGCATTTATACAACAACTTTAGGAAGAAGTATCCATACATTAAGCTGAAAGAACTGATGGGGAAGACAGATATTGCTAGTTATGTTAATGTATGAGAAAAGGAAATACTTGAAATAGAGGAAGTAAATGAGGATACATTCAAGCACTTGATAAAGATTCCACCATTTTTTTGAGCAAATCTAGATTTAGAACTGAAATTCTGGTATCAGATATAAGATGTCGAAGGTAATGTTACGACACTGATATCTGTCAACACACAATGGATAAATAAACAGAATGGTAAAGCAAATAACATAAGCAATTGTTAACCCAGTTCGGTGCAACTCACCTACGTCTGGGGGCTACCAAGCCAGGAAGGAAATTCACTAAAATAGAATTAGTTCAAAGACTATCCGTACACTTCAACAAGTTACAGTCTTTCTCACCTAATCTCTACCCGTGCAACTTCTACCTAAGCACTCTTAGATATGAGAACCCACCCACTTCCCTTACAATCACACACCCGTGATTTTAAACAACAATCCCTTGTGAAAAGAAAATACTTTTCAATTACAAACTCTTGATTTTACTTCACAATTTCAATCAAGAAGACACACTCTTGATCTTGCTTCACAACTTTGATCAAGAAGACACACACTTGATCTTGCTTCATAGCTTTGATCAAGTGGACACACACTCTTGCTTAACAGCTTTAGAGTGACAAATTACAACCACAAATCAGTCCAATTCAATCATCAATGGATGACTTGAATGACCTACAAGTCTTACGACTAAACATACACAAACCCTAGCTCTCTCTCTATATTTCGCTCAGTCTTGGTTGTGTGTTCAAATAGGTTTTCTAAGTCCCTTTTTATAGAAGCATTGGACATCTTGAAAACCCTAAATATATTTTCCAATCAAATCTTTTTATAACAGCTATAGAAATCTCCTTGGAAAATAAGCAAATCTGGTTGTAATCCATGATTGAATGCGCCAGCTAGCCATATCTTCAATCATCCAATGATTTCCATTAATTGTGCAATCATAAAACACCAGACATTCATACTGAATGTTCTGTGTACAGGATGTCATGACATCGGGTCTGACATCCTGGAAAAATCCTGCATAATCCAATTTCCTTTTATAGCAGGTACAACCATATCAGATACCATGACATTGTGTATGTCATCTGAAACAATCCTGCATGAACATGTCTTCCATATAAGCTCCAGCAGGTACAACCAATATCAGAAGCCTTGTCATTGTATGTGGCATTCTGAAACAATCCTGCTTACATATGTTCTTTAACTCCAACAGGTACATAGGATATCTTATGTTAAGACATCACACATGACATCTTGTGAACACTCTTTGTTTTACCAAAATTGCTGCCAACACTTAGAATCAACAAACTCCCCCTTTGGCAAATTTTGGCTAAAACATATATCTGTCCTTTTTGTTCACAAGGCAAACTATCAGCAGTTTAAACCACATAACAGTAGTTTAATCAGCAGCAGAAGCAAAACAATTACTAGCTATGGCTACTAGTAATACACACATGCACAAGGGTACTTCTCCTCCCCCTAAATCTGTGCAACAATCAACAGAATTACTAGTTAAGGATGCAACTAGTAAGACACACAAATGCATAATGCACAAGGGTACTTCTTCTCCCCCTAAACCTGTGCATTCATCAAAAAACAGCTACTGTAACTCCAGCACCTGTACCAGCCAGAATGTCATACTGACATCTACTTCAACATCAACACCTGCGCACCATATCAGACATCCTCTTTGACATCTGTAAACAGAACAACATTCTGTTTTAGCACCTGTGCACTTCTTCCAATAATAGTTGTCCTTCTGTCCAGCCACATACAACTTCCACACATCAGCTTCCATATCAAGCACTTCTCCCCCTTTTTAGTCAAAATTGACCAAAGGTGAGCAAATCTCATAGCATCTTTACACCCCTCACCTCTTTCACTACACCATACCTCACAAAACTCCATACTCTTTTTGTGAGAACTAACCACACACTCATTTGATTGCTATAGATTCTCATACACATATATCCCCAATTTTCCTCTTAAACATTCAAATTGATTGGCATCCAAAGCTTTTGTGAATATGTTAGCTAATTGCCTCTCTGTAGGAACATGCTCCAGTGCTATGATCTTCTCTTCCACAAGTTCTCTGATGAAGTGATGCCTGATATCAATATGCTTTGTCCTGCTGTGTTGAATAAGATTCTTGGAAATATTTATAGCACTCAGGTTATCACAGTATAATGTCATGACTTCTTGTGTGACATTGTATTCAGACAATATTTGTTTCATCCAGACCAGTTGAGAACAACTACTTCCTGCTGCTATGTATTCAGCTTCAGCAGTGGATAGAGATACACAGTTCTGTTTCTTGCTGAACCATGAAATCAGATTGTTCCCTAAGAAGAAACATCCTCCTGATGTGCTCTTCCTATCATCAGCACTCCCGGCCCAGTTTGCATCACAGTATCCAGTCAACATAGAGCCAGATCCATGAGTATATAACATCCCATAGTCACTAGTGCCATTGACATATTTCAGTATTCTCTTTACTTGGTTTATGTGACTGACTTTTGGTTCAGCTTTATATCTAGCACACACACCAACAGCAAATGCAATGTCAGGTCTGCTTGCTGTGAGATATAACAGACTGCCTATCATGCTTCTGTATAGACTTTGATCTACACTGACACCATTTTCATCTTTGGAGATTTTTACATGTGTAGGAGCAGGTGTTCTTTTATGGCTTGCATTCTCCATGCCAAACTTCTTCACAATGTTCTTGGCATACTTGCTTTGGGATAAGAAGATAGAGTCTTCCATCTGTTTGACTTGTAGACCAAGAAAGTAGGTCAGTTCTCCAACAAGGCTCATCTCAAACTCAGACTGCATTTGTCTAACAAAATGTTCAACCATCTGTTCTGACATCCCACCAAATACAATGTCATCTACATATGTTTGTGCCACCATGAGCGTCCCTCCTTCATTCTTCACAAATAGAGTTTTGTCAATACCTCCTTTCCTATATCCGTTGTCAGTGAGGAACATTGTGAGTCTCTCATACCAAGCCCTGGGAGCTTGTTTTAACCCATAGAGGGCTTTCTTCAATCTGTACACATGTTGTGGAAGATTTGGATCTATGAAGCCTTTAGGCTGTTCAACATATACTTCTTCATTTATGTAGCCATTTAAAAAGGCACTTTTTACATCCATCTGAAACAGTTTGAATTTCAGAATACATGCCACTCCAAGCAATAATCTAATGGACTCAAGGCGAGCTACAGGAGCAAAAGTCTCATCAAAGTCAACTCCTTCAACTTGAGTATATCCTTGAGCTACTAATCTAGCTTTGTTTTTAGTAACAACCCCTTGTTCGTCAGATTTATTCTTATATACCCACTTTGTACCTATGACATTCACTCCTTCAGGTCTAGGGACCAATTCCCATACTTCATTCCTCTTGAATTGACCTAACTCTTCTTGCATGGCATTGATCCAGAACTCATCAGTCAAGGCTTCCTTGATGTTTCTAGGTTCAATCTTTGACACAAAGCAACCATGTGAGATTACTTCCCTTGATCTAGTAATGACTCCTTTATCCGGGTCTCCTATGATAAGGTCTTTGGGATGATCCTTCTGAATTCTGACAGAGGGTCCCTTGTTGATTTTGTCATCTTCAGGTTCAGCTTGAGGTGGTTCTTCTTCCTTATTCTTGTCTGAGGTGTCAGTTGGAGAATCATTCAGAGATGTCTCGACATCGTCTGTGACATCAGTCTGTTGATCATCAACCACTACATTTATGGATTCCATCAACATATTAGTTCTGGAATTGAAGACCCTGTAGGCTCTGCTGTTTGTTGAATAGCCCAAAAATATTCCTTCATCACTTTTGGGATCCATCTTCCTTCTTTGCTCACGATCAGCCAAGATATATCATTTGCTACCAAATACATGGAAGTATTTTACTGTAGGTTTTCTTCCTTTCCAGACTTCATAAAGGGTTGTGGGAGTCCCTTTCTTTAATGTCACTCTGTTGTGGACATAGCAGGCTGTGTTCATGGCTTCAGCCCAAAGTGATAGGGTAACTTCTTAGCGTGAATCATAGCTCTAGCTGATTCTTGCAGAGTCCTATTTTTTCTTTCCACCACACCATTTTGTTGGGGAGTGATGGGAGATGAGAACTCATGATGAATTCCTTCTGAAGAGCAGAATTCAGCAAATTTGCTGTTTTCGAACTCCTTTCCATGATCACTTCTAATTTTGATAACGGGACTTTCTTTTTCCCTTTGAAGTTTCAGACACAGCTCCTTAAAGACTTCAAATACATCAGATTTTTCTCTTATAAAATTGATCCAGGTGTATCTGGAGAAATCATCCACTACTACATATGCATATTTCTTCCCACCAAGGCTTTCTACTTGCATGGGTCCCATCAAGTCCATATGAAGTAGTTCCAGGACTTTGGTAGTCGTGTCATGTCTGAGCTTCTGGTTTGACATCCTTGTCTGTTTTCCAATCTGACATTCTCCACAGATTTTCCCCTCATCAATCTTTAAGTTGGGGATTCCTCTAACAGCCTCAACTGATATGATTCTCTTCATACCTTTCAGGTGCAGATGGCCCAACCTTTGATGCCATATTTTTACTTCTTCTTCTTTGGCTAAGGAACACATTGAAGAGTATCCAGTCTCTTGAGAGCTTCACATGTAGCAGTTGTCTTTGGACCTAACTCCCTTCATGATTACTTTATTTTCTCTTTTAGTAATCAGACATTCAGTTTTGGTGAAGTTTACATTCAGACCTTGATCACACAGTTGACTGATGCTTATAAGATTAGCAGTTAATCCCTTAACAAGTAGGACATCATCAAGGTCAGGAACTCCTGGGCAATCCAGCCTACCCATTCCCTTAATTTCCCCCTTTGCACCATCACCAAAGGTGACATAACTCATGGCATGAGAATGAAGCTCAGTTAGCAGATTTTTGTTACCAGTCATATGTCTGGAGCAACCACTGTCAAAATACCAATCTTCTTTGGCAGAAACTCTGAGGGAAGTGTGAGCTATGAGACTTGTGACCTTTGTCTTAGGAGCCCATTGCTTTTTGTTGACAGTCTTGTGGTGATTGGACCTTGATTGATATTGAGACTGAACATGGCCAGGATAGCCACATAGCTTATAGCAAAAGGGCTTCAGGTGGCCAAATTTTCCACAGTATTGGCATTTCCATCTTTGATGCTTCCCTTTTTGCTGTTGTGACATCTATTGTGACATCTCAGGTTTGCTTTTAACATGGCTGTACTTAGGTTTGGATTTTGGTTTACAACCAGTGTAACTGTACTCAGCCTTGAATCCAATACCAGATTTGTTTCCTGTTATTTGGCCAGTCTGAAGAATCTTGTCTAAGATGGCAGATCCATTGTCAAGCATTCTTACATACTTAGTCATCTCATCTAGTTTGGAATTCAAGAATACATCTTCCACCTTTAATTTAGAGATGGTTTCCACAAGCTCTTTCTTTTCATTTTCCAGCTGAGCTATCATTTTCTTATGGATGTCAACTTGTCTGCACACTCCTGTCCTTCCGTGGCACAAATCTTTAAGGGTTCTTTCATCATCAATTGACTCTTCCTCAGACCCTCATCTTCCTGTCAAAGCAGTCACATGGTTTGTGGCTTCTTCTGCTTCACTTCCATCAGACCAAGAAGCCACAAGACTCCTCTTTTGTTTCCTTAGGTAGGTCCCACATTCAGTTTTAATATGACCATACCCATTTCACTCATAGCACTGAACCTCTTTGGGCTTTTCTTAAGACTTTGGTTTCTTACCAAAGCTATTGGATTTGTCAGATGTGATGTTCTTGACATTTCCCTTTGCTCTCACATCTACCCTTTTTATCAGTCTGTTGAACTGTCTTCCCAGTATTGCTATCTCATTTGCTAGGTCTTCATCAATATCTTGACCACCTTCCTTATCTTCCTCTTCAGTGTTTGACATAAATGCTATGCTCTTGGCTTTCTTTTCAGCTCCATCACATATTCCCATCTCAAACGTTTGGAGGGATCCAATTAGCTCGTCAACTCTCATATTTGAGATGTCTTGTGATTCTTCTATGGCTGTTACTTTTATAGCAAATCTCTTGGGGAGTGATTTGAGTATTTTTCTTACTAACTTTTCATCTGACATCTTCTCCCCCAAGGCTCCAGAGGCATTGGCAATTTCAAGGATACTCATGTAGAATTCATGAATATTTTCATCTTCTTTCATTCTTAAGTTTTCAAACTTGGAGGTGAGCAGCTGAAGTCTCGACATCTTTACCCTAAAGGTGCCTTCATGAGTGGTCTTGAGAATGTCCCAAGCATCTTTGGTCAATCACAATTACTTACCAGCCTGAAAATATTCTTGTCTACCCCATTGAATATTACATTCAAGGCTTTAGAGTTTCCAAGAGCAAGATCATCCTCCTCCTTGGACCATTGTTCTTCAGGCTTCTTCTCAGTAGTGGCTTCTCCTTCTTTAGTGACTACAGGGTGCACCCAGCCTGTCAAGACAGCTTTCCAAGCCTTGTTATCAAGGGATTTTAAAAAGGCTACCATTCTAGGTTTCCAATAGTCATAGTTAGAACCATCCAAAATTGGTGGCCTATGAACAGATCCTCCATCTCTTTCCATTGTAGCAGAAAGTATTGTCCCTAGATCTCACCCAGAACCAGAGCAGGATGCCTGCTCTGATACCAATTGAAATTCTGGTATCAGATATAAGAGGTCGAAGGTAATGTTACGACACTGCTATCTGTCAACACACAATGGATAAATAAACAGAATGGTAAAGCAAATAACACAAGCAATTGTTAACCCAATTCGGTGCAACTCACCTACGTCTGGGGGCTACCAAGCCAGGAAGGAAATTCACTAAAATAGAATTAGTTCAAAGACTATCCGTACACTTCAACAAGTTACAGTCTTTCTCACCTAATCTCTACCCGTGCAACTTCTACCTAAGCACTCTTAGATATGAGAACCCACTCACTTCCCTTACAATCACACACCCGTGATTTTAAACAACAATCCCTTGTGAAAAGAAAATACTTTTCAATTACAAACTCTTGATTTTACTTCACAGTTTCAATCAAGAAGACACACTCTTGATCTTGCTTCACAGCTTTGATCAAGAAGACACACACTTGATCTTGCTTCACAACTTTGATCAAGTGGACACACACTCTTGCTTAACAGCTTTAGAGTGACAAATTACAACCACAAATCAGTCCAATTCAATCATCAATGGATGACTTGAATGACCTACAAGTCTTACGACTAAACAGACACAAACCCTAGCTCTCTCTCTATATTTCGCTCAGTCTTGGTTGTGTGTTCAAACAGGTTTTCTAAGTCCCTTTTTATAGAAGCATTGGACATCTTGAAAACCCTAAATATATTTTCCAATCAAATCTTTTTATAACAGCTGTAGAGATCTCCTTGGAAAATAAGCAAATCTGGTTGTAATCCATGATTGAATGCGCCAGCTAGCCATATCTTCAATCATCCAATGATTTCCATTAATTATGCAATCACAAAACACCAGACATTCATACTGAATGTTCCGTGTACAGGATGTCATGACATCGGGTCTGACATCCTGGAAAAATCCTGCATAATCCAATTTCCTTTTATAGCAGGTACAACCATATCAGATACCATGACATTGTGTATGTCATCTGAAACAATCCTGCATGAACATGTCTTCCATATAAGCTCCAGCAGGTACAACCAATATCATAAGCCTTGTCATTGTATGTGGCATTCTGAAACAATCCTGCTTGCATATGTTCTTTAACTCCAGCAGGTACATAGGATATCTTATGTTAAGACATCACACATGACATCTTGTGAACACTCTTTGTTTTACCAAAATTGCTGCCAACATTTAGAATCAACAAGAACAACTACAAGGTACAATACTTTGGTGAAAAATATTTCAGAGGCATTCAACTCAGTTTTTGTAAATGTTAGGGCCAATTCTCACTATGATTGAAGAAACCAGAGTGTATCTTATGTTGAGGTGTGAGTCAAAAGACAGAAAATTGTAAAATATGATGGCCAAATTCTACCAAATATCAAGAAAGGTTGAACTTTAGCCAGGTTATTCAATATATATAAATTTTGTTGAAGAACTACATCTCGACTAAAAGTTTTAACAGTTAAACCTTGAGTACCTCTACCATCATATCTTCCCTCATGACGAGACTCGGGGATTCCTGTGGAGTTAGCTTCTTACAAATACATTGTACAAAACTTAATAGCTTCTTCTGTGATGTACCGTTCAACGAACGAAGCTTCCAGACAATAATGATTCTTTGTATACCCTTTGAAGATCTTCATGTAATGCTCTACGGGATACATCCACCATAAATAAACTGGACCACAAATTCTAATCTTCCTTACTAGATGGACAACTAAGTGAACCATAATGTCAAAGAATGATTGAGAGAAAAAATCTCTAATTGACACAAGATAATTGCAATGAATCAGCTAAATGGCGAAATTTTTCCATCACACACTATTTCATCTGCATGACATCTAGTATTCTTTCTATCATTTGCATTAGCAAACAATCTCTTGAACCTTTGAATTAGCAGTAGGTACCACATCACGTTGGAAGGAACACCCTTTCTAGTTACACTATCATTGTCTTCAACACCATTGGCCTTTTTCTTGTAGTGTTACTCCCGACATCTCAAACACTCCTTCAAGTTTTCATATTCTTTATTATATAATATGCAATCAATATGACATGCATGTATTTTGACATAATCCAAACTCATTGGACACAATATCTTCTTGGCCTTATAACTATGGTTTAGCAACGTGTTACCTTATGGAAGCATTTCTTGCAACAATTCAAGCAACTTACTGAAACTTTTATCCGTCCATCCACCTCTTGCCTTAAGATTAAATAGTCTTAACACGACTGACAATCTTGTAAAACTTTTGCATCCCAGATACAATGACTCTTCCATGTCTTTTTGCAAAATATCTACCACATTAACATTCTTGAAAGCATTTACTCCAATATCAGGAATCATGTCTTCTAGAGTATCATTCATAAATTCATCATCATCTTCAACCGTAGGTGACAAATATTTTTTTGTCACTTCACCATGTCATACCCATTTTGTGTAGTTTTGAATAATTTTATCACTCCTAAATGATTGAATATTTTATCCCTTCGATGTTTGTGCATATTTCGGCAAATTTTACAAGGACACCGGAAAATCCGCTTCTCCTTAGGAAAGTTTTTTCCCCACAAAATCAAGAAATGAAATCATTCCGTTCTCATACTTTTTACTTAATATATTGGCTTTCATCCGACTACAATCCACAATCACATACATCTTCTGAAAATAAAATAAAAATAGTACAACAACAACAAATACCATAACATTATAGTAAACAATCTAAGTCTCAAAAATCATAATAACAACAACAACCACATATGGCAACAACATCAACAGTGGGGCAACAACAACAACAACAACGAAAACAACAACAACAATAGTAATGAAGAATTTGTACATGTTGGAAATGTGATGAGAGACTCAACGGAGAAGAATTCGAGCTTACTTCCTCTTCAGAGAAGAAGGGTGGTGGTTCTGAGTATCGGGAAACTCCTTTGTTCGCTAGGGCGTAAAATGTGAATGAGACAAAATATTATAATTCTTAAGGAATAAAAATTATTTTTAGAGTTTTTATCTCGGTTTTCTTCAACAACCGAGGGATAATATTCGATGTAAAATGTATAAAAAATAAAAGCTCCTTTTTAGTTGTAAATAAAATATAAAATTGCAGGAGCTGTAAATCGAAGCTCAAACACTGAACACTATTTTACGTCGATTTTCCTAGAAAATCGAGGTGAAAGATAAAATTTCTTAAAAAAAATATTTAGTGCGTGTCAGATCATTTGACCTCGATTTTTCAATAACTGAGGTGAAAGTTCCGTCATAAAATATAATATTTATAGTAGTGTGACTCAGTTTTTAATATATTTGAAGATTCAATTTGACACCCCTACTGCAATCCTAGTTACAATTGTTTAAACAAAAACATGACAATAACATTAGACTAATATACTCAAGTTAAAATGCAATAGTTTTGGCTTAATGATAACTAATCTTCGTGAGCACATATCTAAACTACAATTAGAATCAACCACATATACAAACATTGATTTTAAAAATAATGATTTGATAGGGAGAAATATAGTCCGATCCTCCGTAATTAGGGGTGTAATCTCTTTGGTTTAGACTATTTTTTGGTTAAAAACTAAAAATTAAAATTAAAATCGAGAATGAACCGAACCAAATTGGTTAGGTTCATCAATTTGACGATTTCTAAAAACTAAAACCGAAAACTAAATTAAACCATATTGATTTTTATTGGTTTAGTTCGGCTTTTAAACCGAATAAAAAATAATCAGTTTTATTTTGATTTTATTTAGTTTGAATTGTTAGTTAATTTGATTTTTCTGATCCTCTTACATTTCTATCCGCAATTACAATTGAGAAGAGATTAAAACCATTTAAATTGACTTTCAAGTCGGATTAATCTATTCAATAGACCAAATACTAGTAATAAAAGAACAAGCAATAAAATTTGAATGATGCAATACATATTTAGAGATAGATACCAATATTTTTAGCTTCTTTTGTAGATAGAGACTTTTAGCAGTTTTAATCAAACCCGCCTCCATTTAAAATATGAGAATTCAATTTCGGATCCTTTACCATTTCAATCAGCGTATAAATTTGACTAAAAATGCCATACAAATTGCACATTTTCTTGCTAAAAAGTCATTAATTATTATTATTATTATATTTTTGACAATATCATACTAGTACTAGTTATTTAAATGTGGGTAATTTACTAATTTGATGCCTAATAATAATTAAAATAGAGACAATATTAGGAAGCAACTCAGGTTCTATCAAAATAAAATAAAAAAGAAGCAAATTTGGTCATTACAATGATGTAATGGAAACGTTCCAAAACAAAAACAAAAGGTCATTTAATTGTTTTAAAAACATAGAATCAAATTGCAAAAAAATACCCAAATTTACAAATCTCATTTCTTGAAACATAACAAAAATTATTTACAACTATCCATTCAAATCACAATATATCAATTAAAAAGAGATTAAGATTCAATTAAATCCCTCTCTTATAATTTCTTACAACACCTCACAAATATCACAAACACCAAAAAGCTTCCATTCAATTCAACAACATAGATTCAGAAAACACCATTCCTAGTTCTATTTCCAACAGCATAACTCTTAGATCTAGGATAAGAATCAACAACAAAACCAACACCATTCCCAAGACCAGAATCAAACGGCATATCTTCATCAATCTTAGCCATTCCAACACTACTAGACTTAGGTAACTTTTTATTCATCTTTTGTTGTTCTTGTTTGAGAACCAAATCTATGTCCATCCTATTCCCCAAAGTTCTTGCAGAAGCAGCTCTAACAAGCTCAGCAAAATCTTCATTATTATCAAGTCTTGATAATGATGACGATGATGATGATCTTCTTGATGATGTTGTTTGACTTCTTGATAAAGAAGAGAATCTACTAGCGGCATCCATTGGATAACTACCGTAATTCATGCTCTGACCACAGTTTGTTATGCTTCTTACGTATGCGTCTCTTGCTTTTCCAAGTGCTCTTATTGGTGAACACATGATTCTCATAAACATGTTCTTACTATGTCCCTTGCTCATTTTTGTTGTGTGGAGAGAATTTGAATATGAATGTGTGTGAATGAGTTTTGTTTCATATATAGATGTTTGTTTTAGTATTGTTTATGATATGAAACCGTGAGCAGAAGACTTTTTCAAAGCACACCGGATTGAGAAAACGTTAGGAATAAAGTATTGAAGATAAGAATGAAACGTGTTCAAATCTATCAGGTTTGGTGTTTAGTTTAATATGATTTTAATTAATGAGTCTAGGTGTTGAAAATTGAAAACGAGTGAAATAGGTGACTTGGATGGAGTCTAGATATGGAACATGGGATTTATTTGGTTTTTTTTAATAATAAATTATGGGTGTGAATAGATTACTTTGAGTGTACTATTAATATCTTGGGCTTAATTAATGAAAAGTAGGTTTTGTATGATCTTTTTTTATATGTTACTTTAATATAATAATTTTAAAAATAAATAAGATATATAAATTCGTTCAAATGGTTATAATATATTGAAAAGAACACAAATTCGGTATAATTGAAAAGTAGGTATAATTGAAAAGTAGGATGATAATTGTACTCCTATTTAATGGGTGTTTAAAAAAATTAACAATAGATAGATAGAGTAAAAATTAGAGTAAATAGACCTGATCCATATCCGCATAATATATATTTATATTTTTTAATTTATGTCTATTTTTTTAAAAAATAATTATAAACTATTATACATAGTAATATGAATGTTCATTTATTTCATAATTTAAAAGTAAAATGTTTAAATTTTTGTGTCAATTTTATTAAAAATTTAAAATGATATAATATTTTTCAATTGATAGATTTATTTTTATTAGAACTATCATATCCAAATTTTAATCACTCTATTTTATTCATCTCAATAAGCTGAAACATGTCTGGTGGTTGAGTATCTTGGGCCAAACTCAATCCACTTGAGTTAGACAAGAGGCCTTGGTCTATCAGAGTCCATTATATACCTTTTATCTGATCAACTCCAATGATCTAAAAAGTCAAAAGAGAATCATTTTGATTTTTTGTCAGTTTTTAAAAGTTTGTTTTCATTCTGTGACTGAGGTTGTTATTTTTTTGTCATTTATTAATTTAGTCTTAATATTATTATTTAATATTTTTACTAGAAAATAAATATTATTAGTATTATTTTGCTATTTACTGGTATTATCTAGGTTGTTAATTATTAGTTAGTTAATTAGAATAAACCATTATATTAAAATATTATTAAATTATTAATTAGACATCTTTTTTATTATTATTTAGATTAATTAGTATATTAGATAATTATTATTATCATTTTATTAGATTAATATATTATTATTGGGTGTTATTAATATTATTTTATTTAAATGTTATTAGTATTATTTAGATCTTTTTCAGTTTTTTTTAGAAAGTGAATCTGGTCGAGTATTAGTCTAGGTCAACCAAAGTCCAAATCCAATGGGAGCAAAGAAAAACCCTAAAACGCGTAAATAGTGTTGTAAAATGGATCAAAATTAAAAGCTAAAACAAAGATAATCTTTTCATTGATAATGGAATTGCTGTTAAATTTCAACTTTGTAAAATTAACAAATCAAACATCTAAAACTTCATAATCAAAGAATCTGAATTAAAACTCTAACCCTAATGTTTACACTATAAATAACAGACTAATTTTTACAAAGTGAACATCCACGATTTACATATTACAAATCCTAAAAGTTATTATTCTTTGCATTGAAGAACAACACCATTAAAAACCCTAATCTAAGCTTCAATAATCCTTACTACCAAGATTCCAAGCAACACTTCGCAGCAAAAACAACAACAAGAAGAGTAGTCAGAAGAGATTCAAAGGACTAAAAAAAGGGAAAAGAAAGAGTAAAGTTAAGAGGAAGAACTTTTTACCTTCACCGAAAAACATCTCCTCTCCGTAGGTTGGTGCTCCATTTGTCACTATTATTCCATAGTTATGTAGACCCTTATATTTAGCATAATTTTATTTTATGAATGTTGTTTATTATTGGTTAGGTTAGGTTAGGCTTTGGTGTTTCATTTTGCTTTTGGTTAATTGTTGTGTTGATTGCTACTTGTAAAGGGTTCAGTTTTGGGTAAACAAAATAGATTTGGTTGATTAGGGTTTGGAACTTGTTTGTTGTGATTTAGGGGTTTCAGATGGAGATTAGGGATTGTGATGTATGGATCTGTGGTTAAGGTTAATATTTGGTTGGATTTGAATGAGGGAGGTTTGAATCTGGATTAGGTTGAGGGGTTGGTCAAAGGTTGATGACGAAGGTTCATCTTCATCATGATGAGGACAATGGAAATTTGAATGTTTGGGTTGTGTTTAGGGTTAGGGTTCATATGTTTAGGGGTTAAGGTTCTTCAGTTAGGGTTAGGTTTTTTAGTTAGGGTTAGGGTTCATATGTTTTGGGTTAAGGTTTATAGGTGGATGAAGGTTCTGGGTAGAATCTTAATTGTGTTCATAAGAACACGATGAAGGTGGTGGTGGAGGGGGCGACTTAGGGTGGCTGAGGTGGTGGTCGGAGTATTTAAGAAGATGGTCAGAAGGATGAAGGAGAAGAAGAAATATAATACGATAAGAGAAATGAGGGATGAGCAACGAGCAAAGAGGAGTGGGATTATATACTCTCCCAATTAACGCTCTGGTGAGAGCCACGTGCCTCAGTCAGAAGCGACCCCCATGTATGATCTCGTGTGGGCGCAAATACCCTAGACTCTCTTTGACTCTCAATCCCATCCATTCACAAGCGTTGGCCATACATCCAAGGTCTATCAGTCCATCATGGTGACTATACAGTTAGCACATCAGGTGACCTGAGTTGAGAGTCAATCTTTGACTCTCTTGAGTTGACTCATACGCCTTGTTCCTGCACCCCCATTTCGTATAGCCAAATAAACCTAGCTAATTTTGCATTCCCTCTCATTTTCTTTTATTTATTTTTATTTTCTTTCATTTCAATTTATTTTATTTTTTAATTAGTTAATTATTTTAGTAACTCTTAATTAGGTTTAGGTATTGACTAATTCATGTAATTAACATTGATTTTCTTTTAATTAAAATAATTTATCTATTAATTTTTTAATCTATTAATTAAAAAAATGAATAGTAATTTCCTTCTTTTAAATTAATTTCTTTTTCCATTTCAATTAAATCATATATGTGAAATTGTTTTTCCTCTACATTTAAAAATAAGGTAAGTCACAACAATGAACTTTATTTATGTTCTCTCAATTATAAGTATTTCTTATTTTTGTATCCATCGTCAAATTATTTTCTTAAATTAAGTTACATTAAATATATTTTTGCAAATAAGAAAGTGGGTACACATCCACTATATATTTAAGTGATTAACTGATTAGTGCTCACCGCGTTGAATGGTTACCTAAGATCAAATCAACCTAAAAATAATACAACTCATCAAATTATTTGGTGCCCTTGTGCACCTTTCAAAAAACTTTTTATAAAGGGATAGTTCAAGATACGTTCAACGCGAAACAAAAACAAGCGCTTAAGTTTCCATCATGTGACCAATACAAGACAAGTTTAAATGCAAGAGCAACTTAAACCCTATCCTATAAAAGTAACCAAGATACAAACTTTTTTTACCAAACTACGATGCTCTGATTTTCCCATTGTACCCGAGAATACGTAGACACGAGAGTTTGGATCCTCGACGAGCTCAATAATAAAAAATATTTCTTTTCCCCATTTTCTTCTTTTACAAATAATTTCTATTTTTAAATACTTTAATAAAAATAACTTGATAAATAAGAATAGAATAAAAGGAATCTTCCCTTAACAAACAAACAACCTAGAATTATAGAAGGTTCCCGTTGAGTACAATGAATGTGAGGGGTGTTAATACCTTCCTCTCGCATAACCGACTCTCGAACCCTAAATTTGGTTGCGATGGTCATCTTATCCCTTTTCTTCCCTTATGATCTTATTGTAATTTTCCCTTTCCTTAGGAATAAATAAAGAACAATAACACTCTGTTAGTCCATTCACGTGGGATGAGCTTTGCGAGGTCGTATTTTTCGAGATGCGACAAGAACTACAGATAACATGTATGAGTACTGATATTTAGATACCCATAGGATACGAGGACTAATATAAAGATTGATTGCCATGCAAGTATGAATTCGAGTATATAAATTTTTTCTAACTGCAAATATAAAAATGAGTATTATAGTACTCTGTTCAAACCCTACTCAAAAAGTCAATATTGGAATAAACTCACAATAACTAAATAAATGGAATAAATTGAAAAATGTCTATAAACATGATAAAAATAAAGTGATAGAATATTCATGTATTTATATGTGTAACATGATGTCTAAATTATTGATTAAATGATTAAGTTTTTAGTTTATTCCACAATCCATCAAATGAACAACATGATTAAATGGGAAAAAACATTGCATTGAGAAACAAAACCACATAAAAACATATAAGAACAATGTTTTTTAAATATATAAACTACTTATTTAAATAAAAAAATTATGCATATGAGTTATTACAAGTTAAAATAATCCATCTCAATGGATAAGGAATAAGGAAAATAGAAGTTAATTAGAGAGAATATGGATATTCCTTCTCTAAAATTAAGACTACTATTCCATATTTATTATTATCTCCGATTTTTATTATAAGAAAAATTTAGATTTTTTTTAAATAATTAAGTTAAAAAAACTCAAATAATTAATATTTCAAAAAAGTTATCAAAGTAACAATATTTCAAACAATTTTTTTGTCACATAGAGGGTGCGCCACTGTCTACACATACACTCTAATTTGCTCTTAGACACCACTACCTCTGACTCATGTTGTAATGCCATGTTAATGGCAGGCATTAGGACCATGCGCCATCTCTCATGTATCCTATGTTGTATTTGATTATTTAAAAAAAAAATATTAACAACAAAATAATAATAAAAATGTTAAATAGAAAAAAATTAAATTATAATATGATTCCATCAAATAAAATTACACAATGATTGAAAATAATTTAATGATTCGGTCAATCGTAACGCCCACCAGTTCCACACTCTGGCGCATTCGCTTGCTTTTAAGGCGTCCCACGATTTCCCTGAGGTGTTTGGGATCTTCTAGTATTCGCCTGAGCCAGAGGTGTTTACTGCGAGGCTCCTCAGATATTAGTGTTCTCTAACAAATTGTTGATCACATATCTCTAGTTGTCGACGTTGTCCTAATCGAGTTCGGTGTCCATGTTGTCATAGTTGAATCGTGTTGGTTGGGTTACATGTGGGCGGGTTGGTTGGTTGAATTGAGACATTGATTCATTTTGGAAATGAAGCAATGGTTCTTGTGGTGTTTGAAAGACATGTGTTGGTTGGATGCTTTGGCATGTGATGTTTGGGTGCTTTGATAGTATGATGTTTGAGTGTATATTAGTTGTATACTATGGTAGGATATGTTTGTATCATATGTCTCATCGGTGCTATGGTAAGATGTGGTGGCGACATATGATTGTTGGTGGTATGAGTCATGCTCTTGGTTTTGTGTTTGAGTGTGTGGCATGAATTGGTCGCATATTTGGGTATATGTGGTTGTAATCATGTTTGGTTGGTTGCTGGGTGTATGTGGTATGGTAATATTGTGGGGTTAGTTGTTGGATTTGGGTGGATTGACAATGTCGTGGGGTTGGTTGTTGGACGTATGATGACGAAACTCGTAGACGTGGGTCGATCAAATAACTTGGGTCACACACAATTGTGTTATTGTAACCGATCTATACCAATTCATATAATTTCGAGTTGGTCTAGTATCCTCTGGCATGATAGGTTCGTTTATGGCCCGATGATGTCGGCGCTACCCTTGACAACACGTCTCCTTAGCAAAGTCTCTCCAATCGGAAAAACTCCATTGGTCATCAACTCTTAGTTGATGCCATTGTCCCAAACACGTCGGAGGATCTGAGATTTGTTTTTGCATGCTGACCTGTAGTTTGACACGGTCACTCTGGTGTATCTTCAAAGTAGTGAACCTGATGATTTCTGTTTTTTCTTTCCAAACTGCACCATCCTCAGAGTTAATCTAATGGTTGAGATCCAGATACGACCTCCATATAAACTACAGAGGAAAAATACATTATTAGAAGAATAATAAATTGGTAATATTAAAACTAAATTAACAAGATGATGAGTTGTTTAGTTGTAATATATCGTATGGTCCAAGGTAATCCATAAGATTTCAATAGACAATTATAGCGTGTTTAGGACATTTATTGTATTTCATCCCTCGAACTAACCACCTAAATCGAAAATAGTGAAAAGAAATTATTTACCGTTATTTATAGTATAATATAAGTAAGTGAAAATAATGATATAAACTTACTTTGTCGCATATGGGAATGTGAAGTCGTTCTCGTTGATGGGGGCGAGTGATGACATTTTCCACCAACCCAATGTTTAGAGCAAAAAAGTGTGATCATAAAACAAACAAGTAACATTATGTGCATTTCTACACAAAGAACTATATAGATGGGATAAAACAGTTGAACCCCAACTATATGTTCTTATTTTATTTATGTATCTTAACAAAAGTAAAAACATAATATTACAGTATTACCGGTAGTTTTAGGAAATAAAAAGTTACCAAAATTTGCTCGCATATTGTGTTGTCTTGGTTAACTTGAACATTAACAACCTTACCTTCAATAGGTAGACCCAACAATATGTACATGTCCTCTAGTGTGACAGTACATTCACCGAAAAGAATATGAAATGTGTGTGTCTCGGGTCTCCATCTTTCTAACAATGTAAGGATAAATTTGTTATCAACAAAGTAGGAGACTATGTTAAATAGATTACCAATACCAATATGTCGTAGATACGGTTCTATCAACTCGTCGTGTGAAACACATTCATGTACACGACAAAGAAATCTCTTTTGATCCTAAGAAAAAATATTTAAGGAAAAGTAAAACATATATAAGAATATTGTTTTACAAAAATTTAGTAATGTAACGAAAAACATATATTATTGCGAAATAATAACTTACAAACTCCGCAATATTGTTGATGGTTCCTCTATGTGTATCATCCATGGTTAGGAGAGTCACATTTTGGAATATTTTTGTGCGTGTTGTTGATAAAAAGGATTAGAAATAATGTCTGTGTTGGTGATGAAAATGTGTCAAGTTAATTGGGTATTTATAAAGAGTTGAGATATTCACCTGAAAATGCTTCTACTTGAAAGGCAACACTCATGCACCAATTCCTATTGCGCATGCACCTATTTTTCTTCATATGCGTCAGTCAAAGTGGAAAATCTAGGTTCATGCATGCAAGGCAACGTGGCAGTTTTGCAGGATCAGAAGTAGTATATTACTTAAACCATCTTAATCAACATATGTATGTTAGTTGATATTTATTATTGAACATGAAAATATATCAACAACATCAAAAGTAAATATATTTAGTTAGATATTCTTGAACAAGTTAAAAAATTTCAATGTATTTAAAGTGTACGCATATTGATTCAAAGATGAAGATTTTTTTTTATACTTAAAACCTTTCATTTAGAAGAAAAAGCAACTGACATTATACAAGAGGTCTTAATTCCAGCTGATGGGAACCAAAACGTTTTCCTAAACCAACCATGTTTAATTACACAACCCATTGACACAAAACCATATTGAAAACAACCTACATCAACCTGAATAACAATAAAGCTATGGAATTGAGGTTCCATATCTCAAACCTGAATCGACTTCTTCCTTACTTGCAACTCATGGCTGGCCTTGTTAAAATCCAGAACAGAATCAAGCGTTTCCTCTGCCATCACCTAGGACTCAAATAATTTCAATTAAAACAAACATTGGTTTATAACATTCCAAATTTTCCAGAGTACACAACAATTGAATACCCAATGGATCATTACAGCTTAAGATTGGGTTTGTTAAGATTGCATAAATTTAAGATCTCAACCTTTGTCATGACATAAATTATTGTGAAAATCAAAGGGTTCAAACACACTAAGATGATGTGTGTGACAAAAAAAAATTACATTAAATGGTCTCACACATTAATAATATATCAAATAGTAAAAATGAAACCATAATAACGAGAACAACATAAAATATAAGAATCAACACACATAAAATTGTTTATCCAATTCAATTCAATTCAAATATGATCTACTTTGAAGAGAGAACAGTTCTCTGGTCCACTACAGTTAAGAGTCTTAATCAAAATATTACAAATGAATTACAAAAAATTAGTTCAACAAATTCACAAGAATATTATCTATTTTCTACTAATTTTAGATTTAAATTTCTCTTTCTTTCAAAACAAATCGATCAATATCAAGACGCTCAAAAGTGTTTTCCAACTCTTAGATGATCTCAAAAGATATTCCAATTCATAGAATTAGAAATCCATAAGAATACTTATCTTTCTATCTCTAAGCTTCTCACTCTAGAAAACATCTTTCTCACATAAAAATGTTAATAACAACTTAAGGATGACACAAATTTTGAGACAGTCTGTCAATAATGCCCCAACATTTTTGAAACATCCCTCATTTTTGAAAATACATTCATTCTTCTTGAAGATTCCATTTCAACCAACCATCATTTCTCTCTCAAGTAGTTTCACAAGTTACTAAGTATGGTTCTTCTCAAATGAATCTCGTCATTTATCTCCTTAAACCATTTATGACTCTCTTTGATTTTAAATTTTCTTGAAGGTCTTTGGTTATGAGTCTTGAAACCTTTCACCTATATTCAAATAATAATAAATCATATCAGCATAATCATACTTTTGAGGTGGTATAATCTCTAACCTTACCCTATAACAGGCCAATTGATAGTATAAAGCCCTGGCTGGTTTCACTTATATTGAACTATAATAAAGAGCCACAACTTCCTTCTCACCTCTAGTATTTTCAATAGGAACATCCACCTCAAAATGAGTCATGTTTGCCTTAGTTTCCATGACTTTAAATTCGAGATGTTTGCACTTCATCCCCATACAAGTCTCATCAAAAGTAATAACTCTATTTCTAATGAACTTTGATTATGCAAGATCCATATCCTACAATTTGTATCCCTTCACACTTTCCGGATAACCAATTAAGACATATTTCAAAACTCTTACATCAGGTCTGTCTTGTTTGATATGCAAAATAACCAAAGCTTTGAAAATCTTTAAATTAGAATAGTCTACCAACTTCCCACTCTAAACCTCCATATATGTCTTGAATTCTATTTATATTGATGGACATTTCTTGACAAAATAAGTTTGAATAATAACATCTTCACCCCAGAAAATCACTGGTAACTCATATCCCAACAAGATGCACCTTATCCGCTCAAAAAATAGTTTTATCATGTATTCCAACAAGTCGTTTTTTATAGTGTGCCAATTACAATTTTATGCATCTTTATACTCTGAAATGCTCTGAAATAATCTCCATGTTGTTTTCAATTCTTAAAACTCTCAATTTAATTCCTAATTGATTTCCTCTAAAAGTGTGTCATTCCTTAAATTTTTCAAAAGTGTCACTTTAATGTATCAAAATGGGACACACAATCTTCTAAAATCATGCATAGGATTATGCATGCCACTTCAATGTAAAATTCATTATAGTGAAATTATAAACCACTTAAATATGTTGCCTTCCTTAGCGTACCCATAAGGCCCAAGTGAGCATACTCAAACAAACTACTAGAATTATGAATGCCACTTTCAAACTCTATCATATGTTGTTTTTTTTAATATGTAATGATCACAAAACTCTATCTTTTTAATCTACCATTTCTTAGAAAAACTTTCTTAGCTTGTTTAACCAGACCTAACATGCCATAAGCTTGAATGTCATAATTTGATTTTATTATGAAAGTCTTGATTGACTAATAATGAATTATCAATAACAATGGAATCAATCCAAATCATATAAATCACACTTTTCTTTTACCCTTTTAGCCACTATGAATGAACCATACAAAATTTTTAACAAGTCATATCCAACTTTAGTACAATATCCTAAATTTTTAAACATGCTTATGTATAATAAATTTTACTCAAGTTCAGGAATATACCTCGTAAAGGAATTCATAGTTGTCAAACATCTTGAATCAAACCATAAACCTTGCAAGCCTTATTATTACCGGATCAAACTTTTCCACATTCTTTTAATTAAAAAGTCTCAAAGTATTTCTTTTTTAGACACATGTGATAAGAGCAACCTGAGTCTATAACTCAATTCTTAGCTATCCCCGAACTAGTTACTACTAATTCATTAACACTCTCATAACCATCATGGGGAAGCTACAATATTAACATAATCCTCGTTGCTCCCCTTCTTAGAACAATTCTTCTTAAATTGATGAGTTTTAATGAAAATTGAAACATTTTATACTTTTACTTGTGAAACCACTTAGACATATATTTATTCTCTTTTCGTTTTCCTATATTTTCGCTCCTCCCTCTTAAAACATTCAAGTGTTATATGCTATCATCAACTTTCAACTCTTTCATCTTGATTAACTCCTTATTTTTATAGTCGACTTGAGCTCCTTCAATATGGTAATGCCTTCCTTACTACAAGGAAGGACATCTTTGAAATTCTCAAAAGATATAAATAATAAGCTCAACAAGAGTCGAGTCTTATCATTATCACCAATTTTCACCTAAAACTATTTAAGTAATCAAAATATTATGAATTTCGTTAATTTCTTTACAAAAAATTTGTTCTCTATCATCAGAAATAAATAAAGTTATTATTTTAGTCATAACCTATGAGACAAAGACTTGATAATATACAAAGATTCAAGCTTGACCCCATTATTTCCACGGTCTTCTCCCTTGTGACTTCCCCTAAAAACTTTATATATAAGACACACAATAACTGAGCCCTTGATTTTATTCAGCACCACATTCTTATGCGTATGTGTTAGGTCTATCAACATCAATGTATCACCTTTCAATGCTTTCCTTATTTTTGTTGAATTAATATTGCTTGCATCTTTACTTTTCACAACTCAAAATTGATGTCTTCTAAAAACTAATGTGTAACAAACACCACAATAACAAAAATAATGTTAAAGATGACAATTAAGACACAAAATAGTTTCTATAGTTTGATTGAAATATGATATACTATCAGAGAAAGAGAGACTCTAAGATCTATTACCACTCAAGAGATTACAAAAATGAGTTATAAAAAAATCAACTCAACAAATTCATAAGAACAACACCTAATTTGCACCCCTTTAAGAACCAAATCTATTCTCCTCTTAATACGTGAATCCCTCAATTCTAAAATAGAAGTATTTTTCAACTTTTATATAACTTCTAAAAAAAATTCAATTCTTAGAATTAAAAATCCCTAATAATGTCTCTAGAAGACCTCTTTCTCTAAAAAAAAAATAGATTTTAAGAAAAAAATACATGATTAATAATGAGTTATTATATTGTAAAGAAAATCAAAGAAAATGATAGTAAAATTAATTTAAAAATTAAATAACATAAAATTTAAATAAAAACATATAAATTTGACACAAAGATAAAAAGTAAAATTGCATGAATGTGAAAAAAATTTAAGATGACATAAAAGTAAGTATGAAAAGAAAATATATTTATAAGTATTATTTTATAAATTATTAAAGTAAAAGTATAATATTAGTTAAAATTTAATAGTTACGGTTAATTGACATTGTATAATTTTTTTTAAAAATCTAATAATTGATAATAAGGCATAATAAAAACATGAGAGAAGTGACCTGAGATAATCCAGATTCCTTTTTACGTATTATTGTACGGTATAAAATAAACCTAACAACTAGTGGTTACATGTTTCACACAATTTAGCTCTTAAAGTACATCCTTCGACATTGCATCTTACTTGAGGGATGAGTATTATTTATTCTAAAAAAATTATTAATACTATTAAAAATTTATTTTATTTTATTTTTGAAATATATATATATATATATATATATATATATATATATATATATATATATATATATATATATATATATATATATATATATATATATATATATATATATATATATATATATATATATATATATATATATATATATATATATATATATATATATATATATATATATATATATATATGCTAATAAAAAGCCTTTAATTCTTTTTTACTTTGTTTTCTAAAACGTATAGATTGAGTTGATTTTGATGAAACTCATTTTATGACTCAGCCAAATTTTATCACTGGTCAACAATAAACATTTTTTTATCAATAATAAACAAAGTCAATACCACAATAAATAGGTCGGTTCAAGTCACTGCCATAAGACAATTTAAAAACAACCAAAGAAGTGAATAATTAATTAACACTTTATTTCATGAAAATTCTACAACTCAGACTAATTCAAAATTCAAAATTTAAGCAATTGAACTAAATCGAAAAGAAAATTTAAATCAACACACAAATCTTAAATTACATTAATAAAATAAAAAATCACAATTTTATGAACAGATTAAAAAATTGAAATAAACAATACTCTAAGTAAATAATTTTGGATTTGATTATGTTTTCAGATTGGATCTGGCCGGCATAACAATGCTGAGATTTTAGACAAATTTAAATATAATACATTGAAGTATTATACATTTTAGTCAATTAATCAATTAATCATAGATGTTGGATATTGAAATAAATTTTATTTCTATTTTAAAAGTCTATAAAATAATGCAAACAGATGATAGTGATGAATCGATCGGATACATTTTTTTATACTGACAATACATAATAATTAATCTTATTTAAATATAATTTTAAAATATTATTTTATCAAATTTTAAGCTAAATATAATGAAAAATTAATTCAAAAGGTGAAAGTTGATGCTTTTCTTTGCATTATGTGAGAGAGTAAAATTTATTATGAAATCGTAATTGAATAATAAAGTCACATTCACATAATATTAGGTTTTTTTTATCATAATTATTATTCACTCAACCTTATAATTTTTATATTTTTTAAAATAATAATTAATTATATTGATCTCGATAAAATAAGTGTTATTTATTAAAATAATTTTATTAATAATAGATAATGGACTTGTTACATATTTAAAATATAATAAATAAATAAATAAATTAAAATAAATAATAAATATCATATTGATATTTAAGATAAATATAAATAAAAAAGAAGATATCTATTATGAGACGAAGAAAGTATTAGTTTATGAAAAAAAAACACATAATACATTAGAGAATCATTAATTAATGTTACTAGAGAGTATAGATGGTTAGAGCCCCTTGACAATGACCTTTCTTGTCTGTCCCTTGATAAGAATTCTTAACACCGCTAACGGCAAGTTATTCTTTGACAATTAGAATTTTGTTTAATGATTGTAAATCTTCAACCGTCTCTCTCCCCGCATCTAATATTGTTTGTAAAATAGATATTATTTTATCAAAAAAGAATTAGAAGTGAAAGCAGAGGCGGTTGAAGAACTAGGATCATTAAACCAAATTCTTACTGTCAAGGAGTAAAATACGGATAAGATATTGAAGAAATTTTATCTAGCATTGAACATGGACTTTTACTTCTAATATAATTTAATTGGTTATATTATAATGTTCTAGTGCAAATTGAAAGGTTATATGTTTATTGAGCATTGACGAAATAAGCATTTCACATATAATAAACTCAAGTCTATATATCATAACGGTTGTTTAGCACAACCATTGTTAAATATGTTGCATTAAAGGATATCATATCAGTTGTTTAACGTAACCGTTGTAGTAGGTAGTGCGCTACGTAGATACAATCACGGTCGTACGTCCATGGTGAAAATCATCATACATACTGTCATACGGTGAACTGGACTTTTTTGTGGTTTTAATCGCAATGTCGCGGTTAGCAAGAGTCGCCACCGACTTTTCTTTTATCCAATAAGGAAAGGTGGAAAAGAACAGGAAAAACCTTAATTTAGATTTTGGGTTCGGGAGGTACATTATACAAAGGGAAGGTGTTAGCACCCTTTGTATCCATGGTTATCCATGGGCTCTTAATTGCTCGATCACTTATATTATTTTTGTCTAAAAAAAGTGTTTGTGAATTGTTTAGAAAAATTGTTTTGAAAAAGAGAATTTAACTTTGTAATGATTCTTGTATGAATATATACAAAGTAGTTATCTCGTTTAGTTTTGGAAATTGTTTAGAAAAATATAACTCGGTAATGATTCTAGTATGAATATATACCAAGTGGTGATTTTCTAAAGATATTTTGAAAGGTGTGAGGTGTGAAAATTGTTTTTAGATTGTGAGCCAACAATTAAGAGTTATACCGACCCAAGGTCTTTATGAGCATTTCCTATCCTTATGAGGGTAAAACTGTCCTTATTATTGAGAAATAAGTAGTTTTATCCTTTGGATGTTTAAGGGTCATCGTAGGGTCATCGATAGGTCATTGAAGGCAACAGTTACGAGGATATCTTAGCATTCGAAGGGACTATCATCTTTTAACCGTAGGCAACATCGGAGGGTCATCGAGGGACAAAGTTGTATATTCGAAGGCAACATCCGAGGGACTATAATTTATTTTATGATGATTTAACCGAAGGGTCTTTGCTAAGGGTATCCCCACGTTCGCGGGACATGACCGTAATATCGTAATCGTAAGGCAACAAAGAGAGGTCCAAGATCACTTATTCAAAGGCAAAGTTTTACAATTAATTATATAATTAGGATGAAACTCCACATTAAAATTATTAAAAATAATATATTAAAAAATTAATACATTAGAAATTAATACATTAAAAATTAATTTAGGGTGAAACTCCACAAGGGTATCCCACAAATAAAGTGGAATACCTAGCCAATAACCTTTTCCTGGGATATGTGAACCTTTACAAAACTCAAAAAAAGAAACATGTCAGAACACCAAATCAGGGTGCAATCGAAGATTACACCGGAGAAATATCACAACAATAAATAGGATAGGATGAATAATGCATGGCTATGATAAAACATAAAAAAAAAACAGAATAGAAAAGTCAGCTACTGTCTCGTTCGCCTCTGCCTCGCCTAGCGAAGGCCAGGCGAATACTCGCCCTAGGCTCGTCTAGCGAGGTGCTAGCGAGCGGCCACGGATTTTGAATCTGAAAACAGCCCCACGTTAGGAACTTTGAATTTTATGGCATTTTATCACAGGAATAACATGATCAAACATTCAGGGTATTCAGGCATATTTAAATTCCCATACGAAAGCAAATTATATATCAACATTTAATCATGATGCATTATATATGTAGATATGGCCAATTGAAAGTATAAACAATAGAGATACGCAAACCTGTTTGCCAATTCAAGGTTGAAGGGATTGACCACTTGTAGTATCGGAATAAGTTAGGCAGCGGGAATTGGACGGCGATGGCTTCGGTGCAGATGGACTGCCTTCAGGGTTTCTTTACTCTGAATTCTCCGGGTAGGCAGGGTTCCTATGCCAAAACTTCTATTCGTTCTTCTCTGTTCTCCTCCTCTTTTTTTTTCCAGTGAATCTCCCAGTGTAACTCCCCTACTGAAACTTCAGTATTTATAGACTAATTTCGTGGGTAATGGGCTTGGAATGAGGGAGACCCAAGTCCAAAATAATTTGTTATATTTTATTTATTTTAATTATTTAATTAATTAATTAATTAAAAAAAAATTTCTCTTTTTTTTTTTTTCGTTTCTCGTTTTTTTTTTTTTTTTTTTTTTTTGGGCTCAGAATGAAGCCCGAAATTTTTGTTGTCTGTCAGCTTCGCTAGGCGAGCGCGTAGCGAACAGGCCAGTTTGGGCCATTTTCTGGATTGGGTCATCCGTGAGCTGGGTCTTTGTTTCTTCAAGATCAGTGTTATATATGAGTCGGAATGCCTTGCAAAATGTCTTGAAATATTAATGGGCAAATTTTGGGGTATGACAGCTGCCCCTGTTCAATATTCTTGGACCGAGAGAGTTAGAATGGTGTATACGCCATTCGTGGTCTGGAGGTGGAAGATTATTGAACACTAGAATGCCCCAAAAATTTGCACTTGAGAATCGACAGTTGGTCTTGATGGAGATGGGCTTAAAGATGCCATCCGGGAGGTTTGATGACGAAAGCTTCAGATCGCGCCGTATATTAGGCCAATTTGAAGACATGGGTGCCACACTGGGTCGTACGTTAGACCGTATAATGAGTCATCCATTAGGCTGCCGACTTCGCTGGGGAGTCGGAGTGTGTCATATGCTGTTGGGGATAAAGGATCAGAATGGACCATACGCTAGATCGTATCTGAGTTGCAGAATGAGCCGTACGTTAGGCTGAATCTGATGACGAAAGCGGTAGTCGTACGCCAGACTACACTTCAGAAATGTACCGTACGTTAGGTAGCATCTGAGGGTTGTAAGATCCAAACGGGTCGTACGTTAGACCGCGTTGGGGTTGTTGAAGTTCAGAATGGATCGTACGTTAGATCGTATCCGAGTTGTAGACTGAGCCGTCCGTTAGGCTGTATCTGAAAAAGAAAGTAGTCGTACGCTAGACTACACCCCTGAATGTACCGTACGCTAGGCAGCATCTGAGGATTTGAAGGTCCAAATGGGTCGTACGTTAGACCGCATTGGAGTTGCTGAAGAAGTCATATGTTGGGCTGAATCAGAATGAACCGTACGTTAGGCTGTATCTGATAACCTGTATATGTTGTACTTGCAATAAATGTCTGGGATGGGCTTAGAGATGCCATCGTTAGGAGGATATCGAAGTGTTGTCAGAATGAATGTTCCCATGAACTGTATTTGAAATATGTATCTGAATCTTGAATGTGATTGATAAAGGTGTCTGTCTGAATGAACCTTCTACTTTGACTATATCAGGAGGATAATTAACCTGCAAAGAAAAAGTTAGCTTCATGCTATGTCATGATGCACGAGATGTTTCGTGTTATGCTAAAATAAATGTGAATGTTGTATGCATGCGTATGCTGTGAAAGGATGTAATGAATGAGTTATGCGTATGAGAAGTTCTGCTTGGGGATTCTACTGGGGAAAATAAATCCCCATCTACTGATTTGAGACATTTGTGTCGATGACCCTTTCTCGGCTGGGGATGCTTGATTTCTGTCTGATGGTGGAAATATTCAACAGAGCCTGGTTGGGGATGGATGAGATGATCAATCTGTCTGGTGACGCCGACCTCTGTTGGGGAGTAACTGGCTGTGCCTGGGGATACTGCCATTTTCTGAGGAAAAAAAAAAACAGGCTTGCTGGGGAAGAGAATTGGTAGCGGATTCATTGGAAGCATGATTAGACCTTTTCCTTGATCCTGAAGTCGGGTAGTAATTGCTATTGCTATTCTATGCATGTATTTTTGGTAAACATCAGTCATATTCAAATGCACATATTAATTCAAATTAAATCAATGGACATTTACGCAACCAAAACAGAAAAGTAAAAACAAAAGCATCTTTTTTTTTGAAAGAGGGTTGTATTGATTTTGAAAGGAGGCCTATAAACAGGCAATTTGTGTACAAGGAGACAGAAATCCTAGTAAGAGGAAATTGTCGAAAACAAAGAGAAAGCTATGTGGAAGAAGTCCTATTGATTTTAAGCCTACTACTGTCATTATGTCTTTGAGCATCTCATCCCTTGCTGTCGGATAGAAGTGATTGGCTTGGTCAGTCCCTCGAACTTGGATGAAAGTTGACTGAGAACGGGACATAGTCATACGCTTTAATCCCTAATTTTTGCCTGGACCGCCTTTTCAGGTTTTCAGTCCACCAGGATACCCTTTTTTGCCCAAGCCGCCTTTTCAGGTTTTCGACTTGCCGGGTGTACATTTTTTTTTATATATCCCTAATTTTTGCCCGAACCCTTTTGGTTCGCCGGGATGCCCTTACTTTTGCCTAGATACGTCGATCTAGCGGGTCTCTTTTATGCGTAGTATTTTTTAACTATGTCCGCGTTCACGGGATGTGGGAAGTCTTCACCATCCATTGTAGCGAGTATCATGGCTCCACCTGAGAATACCTTCTTAACTACAAATGGCCCTTCGTATGTGGGAGTCCATTTGCCTCTGGGGTCAGTTTGTGGTAGGATGATGCGTTTGATTACCAAGTCGCCAATTTGATACACTTGTCTCTTGACCTTTTTGTTGAATGCCCTGGTCATGCGCTTCTGATATATCTGCCCGTGACATACAGCCGCAAGTCTCTTCTCATCCATCAAATTTATCTGATCGAGTCGAGTCTGAATCCATTCGTCCTCGTCTAAGCCCGCCTCTTTCATGATCCTTAGAGAGGGAATCTGAACTTCCACTGGTAAAACGACTTCCATTCCGTAGACTAAAGAGAAAGGAGTTGCCCCTGTCGAAGTTTGCACGGAAGTACGATAACCATGAAGAGCAAATGGTAACATCTCATGCCAGTCTTTGTATGTTACCGTCATCTTTTGTATAATCTTCTTAATATTCTTATTAGCCGCTTCTACAGCGCCGTTCATCTTTGGCCGGTACGGAGAAGAGTTATGGTGTTTTATTTTGAACTGCGTGCAGAGTTCAGTAATCATCTTGTTGTTCAAATTAGTGCCATTGTCAGTGATAATTCTCTCAGGGACGCCGTATCGGCAGATGAGGCTGTTCTTGATGAATCGTGCCACCACATTCTTAGTAACAGAAGCAAATGAGGCTGCCTCCACCCACTTTGTGAAGTAATCAATAGCAACAAGGATGAAACGATGTCCATTAGAGGCGGTAGGTTTAATTTCGCCAATCACATCAATGCCCCACATTGCAAAGGGCCACGGCGCGGTCAACACGTTTAATGGAGCAGGAGGCACATGTACTTTATCCGCATAGATCTGGCACTTATGACAAGTTCTGGAGTGATGGTGGCAATCAGTTTCCATGGTAGACCAATAATACCCTGACCTCAGAATCTTCTTGGCCATTGTATGTCCACTAGAATGAGTCCCAAAGATACCGTCGTGCATGTCTTCCATAATCTTCTCTGATTCCTTTCTATCCACACAGCGAAGCAAAGTCGAATCATGGTTACGTTTGTACAATATTCCATTACTCAAAAAGAATTTAGCGGAGAACTTCCTCAGAAATTTCCTGTCATTGATGGATGTCCCTTCAGGGTATTCTTGAGCTTCTAAATATCTTTTTATCTCGTGGTACCAAGGCTTCTCTTCTACTTCATCAGCGTTAAGTTCATAACAATATGCTGGTTCGTCTAGTCGTTCAATGGTAATCCGGGGAGCTTCATTGTCCCATCTGACTCTGAACATAGATGACATGGTAGCTAATGCGTCTGCCAACTGGTTCTCCTCTCGTGGAATATATTCGAATGTGATCTCTTCAAAGTATGGGATTAATGTCAACACCTGCTCTCGATAGGGGATGAGGTTCGGATGTTTAGTGTCCCATTCTCCTTTGACCTGACTGATTACTAAGGCTGAGTCTCCATACACCCTCAAAACTTGATTCTCAGGTCTATAGCAGCTCTGAGTCCCAAAATACATGCTTCATACTCAGCCATATTGTTGGTACACTCAAAACATAGTCTAGCGGTGAAAGGCGTATGGCCACCCTTGGGGGAAATGATCACGACGCCAATACCGTTGCCCAATGCGTTAGACGATCCATCAAAAACCATAGTCCATCGGGATCCCACTTCGGGTCCTTCCTCTGGTCCAGGTTCTTCATAATCAGTAACAAGCATGACATCCTCATCTGGGAACTCAAAATTCATAGACTGATAATCATTCACTGCCTGATGAGCCAAATGATCAGCTAGCACGCTTCCTTTGATTGCTTTTTGGGTGGTATACTGGATATCATACTCTGTTAAAATCATCTGCCATCTTGCTATTCTTCCGGAGAGGGCGGGTTTCTCAAATATGTATTTGATAGGATCCATCTTAGAAATCAACAAAGTGGTGTGATTCAACATATACTGTCTTAGTCGGCGAGCAGCCCAGGCCAAAGCACAGCAAGTTTTCTCGAGCAGTGAGTATCTTGTTTCACAGTCGGTAAACTTTTTGCTAAGGTAGTATATGGCATGCTCTTTTCGACCGGACTCGTCATGTTGCCCCAACACGCACCCCATTGAGTTTTCTAAAACGGTCAAATACATGATTAGAGGTCTTCCCTCAACTGGTGGCACCAGAATTGGAGGTTCTTGGAGGTACTTCTTGATTTTGTCGAAAGCTTCTTGACATTCATCATTCCATATCATCTCTTGATTTTTTCTCAGTAACTTGAAGATGGGTTTGCAAGTAGCGGTCAAATGGGAAATAAATCGGGCAATGTAATTCAAACGTCCCAAGAAACCTCTGACTTCTTTATCCGTACGGGGAACTGGCATCTCTTGAATAGCTCTCACCTTGGCTGGGTCGACCTCAATACCTTTACCACTGACAATAAAGCCCAAGAGTTTACCAGATCTTACTCCAAAGGTGCATTTGTTCGGGTTCAATCTCAACTTGTATTTCTTCAGCCTCTCAAACAGTTTGTATAAATGATCGAGATGTTCTTCTTCAGTATGAGACCTGGCTATCATATCGTCCACATATACTTCTATTTCATGATGGATCATGTCATGGAACAAAACCACCATAGCACGCTGGTACGTTGCTCCTGCGTTCTTTAAACCAAACGGCATTACTTTATAACAGAAGGTGCCCCATTGCGTCACAAACGTAGTCTTCTCCATGTCCTCAGGTGCCATTTTGATCTGGTTATAACCCGAGAATCCATCCATGAAGGAGAATACCTTGTGTTGAGCGGTGTTGTCTACCAGAACATCAATGTGTGGCAGTGGGAAATCATCCTTGGGACTCGCTCTATTCAAATCTCTGTAATCCACACACATTCGCACCTTACCATCCTTCTTTGGCACTGGTACCACATTAGCAACCCATTGAGGATAAGAAGTAACCGCCAGAAAACCAGCATCGAATTGTTTCATGACTTCGGCCTTGATTTTCTCGGACATTTCAGGACGCATGCGACGAACCTTTTGCTTAACAGGACGACAATCTTCCTTCGTCGGCAAACGATGCACTACTATATCGGTATCCAGCCCTGGCATGTCTTCGTAAGACCAAGCAAAAATCTCCACATAGTCATGTAGCATTTGAATCAATCTTCTTTTGACACTGATTTCCAAGCCTGCTCCTATTTTGACTTCTCTCTTGTCCACCTCGGTACCCAGATTTACAGTCTCAACTGACTCCTCATGCGGCTGTATAGTCCTTTCTTCTTGTAGTAACATTCTGGCAAGTTCTTCAGGTACTTCACAATCTTCCTCACTTCCATCTTCGGCTCGGTAGATCGGATTTTCAAAGTCATAATGAACAGTAGTAGAACTATTATCAACAGGATCCAGAGTGGATAGGGATCTGCAATTCGTTACGTGCGTGTGTGTAAGAAAACATAGCTCGTTTGAAAGATAATAGGAAAGACAAAGAGCGCAATATTTGAATGCAAAACGTCCATTGATTTATTGAATATAAATATGCTTATGAAAATGACAAAACCCTTAACAAATTAGCTATTGTGCCTCGGGCATAGACACAATGCTTTAAGAAGTTTGATTGTAAAAGAAAATTAAAATTTGCAATTCTAGAATAAACAATAACAATTACTCCTGACTAAAGGAAATCGGGATAATGTCTTCAGTCTTCCAATTGTTGAGTCCGTCACCAATTGTTGGGAAAATCCAGCTATCCAAGTCGCAATCACTATCAGCATCTTCCATAGCATTAATCTGATTTTTGACTATCTTTCCAGAGTTAAACCCCAGGCCAGCTTTATCAGACTTGTACGGTACATTGATCAGTTGACCCCAACCAACACGATCACCATTTTCAATCGCGGCTTGAGCATCTTTCAGAGAGATCATGACAGGGGGAGCACGAACAACCTTGGGCACAAGGGGAGTTGGCTTAAGGACAGGACTGGGTGGAGGAACCACTTCAAATGACTGAGAAGGAGTCTCAAAGAATTCACCATCCATCTCGACGTATTTGAAGGCTTGCACACTACTGACAATATACTCTTCTTCTCCACATACAGTGACAACCATGCCTGCTATTGGATACTTCAGCTTTTGATGAAGCGACGAAGCTACCGCACCTGCCCCATGGATCCAAGGGCGCCCCAACAAGCAGGAGTAGGCGGGACGAATGTCCATCACGTGAAAGGTAGTGTTGAAGACTTGAGGTCCTATCTTGATAGGGAGAACCACTTCACCATAGACAACACTCTTCGCACCATCGTAAGCACGCACCACAACATCACTAGGTTTCAGTTCAATGCCTTTGTAGTCAAATTTATCGAGTACAGCTTTCGGGAGCACATTCAAGGAAGAGCCGTTGTCGATCAACACGTGAGCCAGGGTGATCCCCTCACACTCGATGGAGATATGCAGAGCTTTATTGTGATTCTTTCCTGCTGGCGTCAGGTCAGCATCGGAAAAGCCTAGGCCATTGTCAACAGTCAAATTAGCAACATAATGTTCGAATTGATCGACGGATGTTTCTTGAGGCACATGAGCGGTCTTCAAGAATTTCATCAATGCATTGGCATGGGATTCAGAGGATAATAACAAGGACAACATTGAGATTTTAGACGGAGTATGCCCCAATTGTTCCACTACATCAAAATCGCTCTTACGGATGATTTTCAGCATCTCTTCCATTTCCTGTTTGGCAACATCTTCAGAAGTAACTTCGACCGATGTCTCTGACTGAGGAGGATTGACTGGTCTTTTTCCTCGAATTTCGGGAGCGGGAGGTGAGATTTCTGGGGAGTAGATCCTTCCACTTCGAGTAACTTTACTAGTCCCCACAATATCATTAGGATTAGCAGAACTACCAACTTGCTTTATGCCATGGATGTAAACGTCGCCTCCATAGTTCCACGGAATAGCTTTGCTGGAGGAATATGGCACGGGGCCAGGTGCGGTAATAATCAGGGGAGCCACTTTGGGCTCAGCGGTAATCTTCACAGGCACTCTAGTAGCGGTAATCTTCACTGGAGCTTTGGACCTAGCAATCACAGATACCTCTTCAATAGAGTTGTCCACCTTAGGAACCCTTTCAAATAGAATTGTACGATCATCCATCAGCCGTTGAATGCCGTTCTTCAACTTCAAACAATCATTGGGTCGGAGTACACAGAGATCGCAATCTTCAGCACAACCTGGAAATAAACCAGCTTGCAATAAATTCTTCTTAACGATCAGGAGAGGAGATGCTAAATCAGCAACGTCAGTAACGTGAGAATTGTCGTCCACAACATTAACATTCTGGTCATGATTAGGCATAGGTGCTGTGATGACATTGGGGGTCGCCGGAGGATCAAATTCAATTTCTCCAGCGTCGATCATATCCTGAATCTTGTTCTTCAACAACCAGCAATCATTCGTATCATGCCCGGGGCTATCGGAGTGATAGGCACACCTGGCGTTGGGATTATAACGAGGAGAAGTAGTGTTGGGATTTGCAGGAGGGCCTCTGAGGGTAATCAAATTGGCCTTTAACATACTCTGCAGTGCTTGGGTTAAAGTCATATTGATCTTGGTAAACTGTCTTCTCGACCTGTCTTGTCTGTGTTGGAAGTTCTGAGATGGCGGTGCGGCAATTGTAACTGCCCCAACAGTATGGTCACGATTCTTCTTGTTATGCTTCCTCTCACTGTACACAGCATTTGATTCATTCTTTCCCTGATAGGACTTTTTGGTGCTTGCAGAAGTAGCTGCCTGTATCTTTCCACTTCGAATGCCGCTTTCAACCCGTTCACCTGTCAAGATAAGTTCAGTGAAACCTGACGAGGAACTTCCCAGTAGATGGCTGTAGAATGGGCCAGTCAGTGTACCCATGAACATGTCCACTAACTCTCGATCAGTCATAGGGGGTTTGACTCTGCCAGCCAAATCTCTCCACTTTTGAGCATATTCTTTGAAACTTTCTTTAGAGCCCATAGTCATATTTTGTAGCTGTAGCCGAGTAGGCGCTAACTCAGAATTATACTGGTAGTGCTTGTAGAAAGCTGTTGCTAAATCAGTCCATGTGCGGATGTTAGAGCTCTCAAGCTGATAATACCACTCTAACTGTGTGCCAGACAGACTCTCTTGGAAGAAATGGATCCACAGTTTCTTATCAGTAGTGTGCGGCTGAATCTTTCTCACATAAGCCCTTAGATGCATCTGAGGACAAGAGGCACCATCATACTTAGTGAAAATGGGAACCTTGAATTTGCGGGGAATGACCACATCAGAGACCAGACCCAAGTTTTCGAAATCCAGACCGGGCACTTTCTGCCCCTCCATAGCTAGCATACGTTCTTCCAGCAACTTGTACTTATCATCCTTCGGAGAGTACTGTTCATGTTCATAATCTTCATCGTCGTCCTCAGAATTGACGAGATTAGGATTCTCATCTTCCGAATCATTCTCGGTCTCTTCTTCTGAATCCTTCGGAATTCTAATCTTGACTCCTGTAACCTGTCCCTTAAGCCTTCTCCCCGGGTTGATGTAACCCACAGGTTTCTGGTCCTTCTTCTTCTCCATCAAAAGAGCTTTCAGTTCTTCCTGCCCCTTAGATAAGCTCAGCATCATTTCCTGGAATTGAGCATTCTGGGCCTGGAGATCTTTGACAGTTTGTTCGAGAGCCATTGTTCAATCTGTTTGAATCTGCTGGAATCTGTTTGATAGGAAAATCGTGAGAACACTGATCCTTTAGAATACCTGTTATGCGATGCAATGCAATGTATGAAATGTTTTCAAGGACTTTCGGGATTTAACTTTGCATAAACTAACAAAAAGAGCTTTTTTTTTTTTTTTCTCTTTTGTTTTTGCTTTTGTTTTTGTTTTTTTTAGCAGAGTTAAATCCCTAAATCCTTGAAATGGTTAGTACAATGCCATGATGTTATGATGTTATGATGTTATGTTGTTAGATAAATAACAAGCACAAGCAAGTCACACAACAATCATTCCTAGGTTTTAAGGCTTGCGTGAGTTCCATAGGTAAATACCCTCCCCACTGAAGTTTGGTTGGTTCAACCTGTCTTAGAATAGTAACCGGGTTCTAGAAGGATCTCAAATCATTGACCTTTCCTTAAGTCCACTTCAGTGCAACACCAAGTGGTTGACCGAAGCTTCCCTAAAGTCCAATCTCAAAGAGTGTAGTATCGAGTCTCAACCAACTCCAGTCGGAACCGAAGCCAGTTATCTCACTACTTTCTAATGGCCAGGATGAGTCAATTAGGGTTCTAAAGGTCTGGTTAATGCTTTTATGACACCACGCGAATGCCAAATATTTCCTCAACTAACATGAGGAACATCAGGACATCCAAAGTGCCACATTAACCGTAGCCATCATTTTGACCATTCCAGTATACGCCGGACAGTCGCGATGATCTCTTGCTACTTACCTAAGGTACACTAGATCCGGGTGTAGGATCTTTCACTCAAGCATAACATACCCAAGCAATCCCTTAAAAATAAATCAGACAAATTGAATAAGTGATCTTGTTTTTAAGGTAACCTCTCTTTTTAAATATTTAGGCTCCCCAGCAGAGTCGCCAGTTCTGTCATACGGTGAACTGGACTTTTTTGTGGTTTTAATCGCAATGTCGCGGTTAGCAAGAGTCGCCACCGACTTTTCTTTTATCCAATAAGGAAAGGTGGAAAAGAACAGGAAAAACCTTAATTTAGATTTTGGGTTCGGGAGGTACATTATACAAAGGGAAGGTGTTAGCACCCTTTGTATCCATGGTTATCCATGGGCTCTTAATTGCTCGATCACTTATATTATTTTTGTCTAAAAAAAGTGTTTGTGAATTGTTTAGAAAAATTGTTTTGAAAAGAGAATTTAACTTTGTAATGATTCTTGTATGAATATATACAAAGTAGTTATCTCGTTTAGTTTGGAAATTGTTTAGAAAAATATAACTCGGTAATGATTCTAGTATGAATATATACCAAGTGGTGATTTTCTAAAGATATTTTGAAAGGTGTGAGGTGTGAAAATTGTTTTTAGATTGTGAGCCAACAATTAAGAGTTATACCGACCCAAGGTCTTTATGAGCATTTCCTATCCTTATGAGGGTAAAACTGTCCTTATTATTGAGAAATAAGTAGTTTTATCCTTTGGATGTTTAAGGGTCATCGTAGGGTCATCGATAGGTCATTGAAGACAACAGTTACGAGGATATCTTAGCATTCGAAGGGACTATCATCTTTTAACCGTAGGCAACATCGGAGGGTCATCGAGGGACAAAGTTGTATATTCGAAGGCAACATCCGAGGGACTATAATTTATTTTATGATGATTTAACCGAAGGGTCTTTGCTAAGGGTATCCCCACGTTCGCGGGACATGACCGTAATATCGTAATCGTAAGGCAACAAAGAGAGGTCCAAGATCACTTATTCAAAGGCAAAGTTTTACAATTAATTATATAATTAGGATGAAACTCCACATTAAAATTATTAAAAATAATATATTAAAAAATTAATACATTAGAAATTAATACATTAAAAATTAATTTAGGGTGAAACTCCACAAGGGTATCCCACAAATAAAGTGGAATACCTAGCCAATAACCTTTTCCTGGGATATGTGAACCTTTACAAAACTCAAAAAAAGAAACATGTCAGAACACCAAATCAGGGTGCAATCGAAGATTACACCGGAGAAATATCACAACAATAAATAGGATAGGATGAATAATGCATGGCTATGATAAAACATAAAAAAAAACAGAATAGAAAAGTCAGCTACTGTCTCGTTCGCCTCTGCCTCGCCTAGCGAAGGCCAGGCGAATACTCGCCCTAGGCTCGCCTAGCGAGGTGTTAGCGAGCGGCCACGGATTTTGAATCTGAAAACAGCCCCACGTTAGGAACTTTGAATTTTATGGCATTTTATCACAGGAATAACATGATCAAACATTCAGGGTATTCAGGCATATTTAAATTCCCATACGAAAGCAAATTATATATCAACATTTAATCATGATGCATTATATATGTAGATATGGCCAATTGAAAGTATAAACAATAGAGATACGCAAACCTGTTTGCCAATTCAAGGTTGAAGGGATTGACCACTTGTAGTATCGGAATAAGTTAGGCAGCGGGAATTGGACGGCGATGGCTTCGGTGCAGATGGGCTGCCTTCAGGGTTTCTTTACTCTGAATTCTCCGGGTAGGCAGGGTTCCTATGCCAAAACTTCTATTCGTTCTTCTCTGTTCTCCTCCTCTTTTTTTTTCTAGTGAATCTCCCAGTGTAACTCCAAGTGTAACTCCCCTACTGAAACTTCAGTATTTATAGACTAATTTCGTGGGTAATGGGCTTGGAATGAGGGAGACCCAAGTCCAAAATAATTTTTTATATTTTATTTATTTATTTATTTGAATTATTTAATTAATTAAGTAATTAAAAAAAAAATTCTCTTTTTTTTTTTTTTCGTTTCTCGTTTTTTTTTTTTTTTTTTTTTGTTTTTTTTTTTTTTTTTTGGGCTCAGAATGAAGCCCGAAATTTTTGTTGTCTGTCAGCTTCGCTAGGCGAGCGCGTAGCGAACAGGCCAGTTTGGGCCATTTTCTGGATTGGGCCATCCGTGAGCTGAGCCTTTGTTTCTTCAAGATCAGTGTTATATATGAGTCGGAATGCCTTGCAAAATGTCTTGAAATATTAATGGGCAAATTTTGGGGTATGACACATACAATCACATCTTACCTCACAATGGTTGGACTCGCGTGGTGGTTTTTCATTTCCAACCGTTGTGATAGGTGTTTTTTTACGTAGTAGTGACTTTTCCAAGAAATTCCACCCCAACTAGTGTAAATATCCACCCAAATGTATATTTATGATATTCAACACTCGATATCCAATTTGCATTGGCATATCCTTCTAACATGGTACGAAACCTACCATATGGATGCCAAAATATTTTGTTTTCAAAAGATAACCGAAAAATCCGTGTGATGACCTTCCAATCCTCACCATTTTGATTGCTAGTAAATATGCTCATTTTACTAATTACAAATGATGTGTCGGTTCTATTACATTGCATTAAATGTATTAGACAATCAATTGCACTTGCACATTCCAATTCAAACATAACTCTTCTATCATTCTTTTAAAGTTTGAGACTAGGATCAAATGTAGTACTCACTTTTTTTGAAGTGTAAGTGTTTTAACTTGTCAAGTAATTTATTAACATAATGTGTTTAGCTAAGTTCATAACCCCCACTATTTCACTTTACTTTGATATGTCCACTAGTCCAAGATCTTTCATATTTAATGTGGAAGTTAGAAACCTTTTTGTTTGTAAAATTTCATTCATCTCGTTGCTAATGATCAACATGTAATCCACATAGAGATAAATGAATATCACAATTTTCTCACACAACTTTGTGTACAAACACTTGTCACAAGAATTAGGAACAAATCAATTTGAAATTAGTATGAGTTTAAAATTGAATCATGAAACATTGCAATGAGTTACAGACATACTGACTTGTGAAAAGTTGCCTTTTATAACTGGTGTTCGAATACCACATCTTGGTAGTTGATCACCATTTTTTCTAAAACTCAAAATTTGCAACTTTTATACTTGGTATTCGAATATCAAATCTTGGTAGTTGAATACCACATTGCTTTCAACCCTTAAAATGTATTTTAATGGAAAGACTTCATATGATGCAAGAAGGTTTTTAGATGAAGTGAGAAATGAAGTTCTATGTAATTTAAAGTAGTATAATATGAATTTCAATGAGCACCTTAGTTATGTTCTCTTGTCTCAAATCTTCACTTGGATTTCTATGTTCAACATTCTTGATCAAATTCTGGATGTGCATGCCAACTTTGATCATTTTCTTCTTGATAGTCGTTGTCTTCATCAAAACTGAACTAGATATAAGATGTATTCTTCACAATCTCCCCCATTTTATGATGACAAACTCTTTGAATTTGTGTTTTGATAATGATTGAAAAGTCCCCTGTAAGTTGTGTGTCTCTCCTTTAATTGGTGAATCTTGCAATGATAGAGTTAAACTTTTGATGTCATTGGTTCGATGCTTGTTTTAATCCGCACAAGGATTTGACAAGCTTCTGCACATTTTATTCATTATCAGGAATCATATAATCTTCTGGTTTCTCCATGTAAATCTCCCCATCGAGTTCTCTATTTTGGAATATCATTTTGACATCCATTTGATGAACTATAAGGTTATGCAAATAAAATTTTCAAATAATACTCTAATTATCATCGTCTTTGCTAGCGATGCATATGTGTTGAAATAATCAACATATTTCTTTTGTCAAAAATCTTTGACTACTAATTTATCCTTGTAGATGTTTAGTGTCCAATCACCATGATAATTCATTCTAAACACCCATTTGCATCTAATGGGTCTTGATTGTTTAGGTAGATCAATAAGTTCCCAAACATGGTTTAACATAATTGAATCCATTTCTTCTTGGATAACATCCTTCCAAAAAGAGGATTCCCATGGAACTAGTGCCTCCCTATAATTATTAGGATCATCTTCCACTTGAAGAATAATAGAAATTTACTAACAAAATTCTCATTATTTCTTTCTACCAAATAAAAAAAATAAATCTAAAATTGATTTCTTATAATCCTAGATCCTTAGTCTTTCCGTCTCTCTTGTTTATTCTAAGCTCGATATTGAATATTTGAAAAATTGATTCCATGCCAATTTTAACCCATTATAAACATATAAATTCCATGAGATTAACATTCATTACATAACATAACATTATTAATTTAATATCTTATTACAAGCAATGCAATATATAACCTAACACATTTATACTTATGCATCTATATTGAACTTTCTTTTTTAATTTTATTTTTAATTTTTTAAAATTAAATAAATAACATTGAATCAAGTTCATGCATAATTAACATGTATACACGATATGCGATGTTTCATTACACAACACATATAGATATATACTCTAAGTTTACTTTGCGAAAATGATAATGCAATACTAAAATTATGACACTACAAAAAAAACTGCATTTTAACGCTGGCCAATTACTTAAGGCACGAAAACATTTAAGGCATATAAAATAATAAACAAAATGAATAAACCTATTTGCGACCACTTTTAATAACACAAATCCAACCACTTTTAATAACACAAATCCAACGGTAGTTTATTGAAACT